>NC_036844.1:2118675-2284018 GCF_002910315.2 Salvelinus sp. IW2-2015 | reverse complement strand
GGCCCCACTGCATTAAGTACTGCAGTGCATCTCCTCCTCATGGACTGTATAGATTTGTTTGATTTCTTGCTGTGAGATGTTACCCCACTCTCCACCAAGGCACCTGCAAGTTCCCAGATATTTCTGGAGGTAGTGAGATCCGGGCTCGTCGCTGGCCATGGCAGAACACTGACATTCCTGTCTTGCAGAAATCACGCACAGACGACGGCAGTATGGCTGGTGGCATTGTCATGCTGGAGGGTCATGTCAGGATGAGCCTGCAGGAAGGGTACCACATGAGGGAGGAGGATGTCTTCCCTGTAATGGCACAGCATTGAGATTGCCTGCAAGACAACAAGCTCAGTCCGATGATGCTGTGACACACCCCCCCGGACCATGACGGACCCTCCACCTCCAAATCGATCCCGCTCCAGAGTACAGGCCTCTGTGTATGCTCACTCCTTCGACGATAAACACGAATCTGACCATCACCCCAGATGAGACAAAACTGCGACTCGTTAGTGAAGAGCACTTTTTGCCAGTCCTGTCTGGTCCAGCGATGGTGGGTTTGTGCCCATGGTGACTTGATGCCGGTGATGTCTGGTGAGGACCTGCCTTACAACAGGCCTACAAGCCTCAGTCCAGCCTCTCTCATCCTATTGCGGACAGTCTGAGCACTGATTGTGCGTTCCTGGTGTAACTCGGGCGGTTGTTGTTGCATCCTGTACCTGTCCCGCAGGTGTGATGTTCGGATGTACCGATCCTGTGCATGTGTTGTTACACGTGGTCTGCCACTGCGAAGACGATCAGCTGTCTGTCCTGTCTCCCTGTAGGGCTGTCTTAGGCGTCTCTCACAGGACGGACATTGCAATTTATTGCCCTGGCCACATCTGCAGTCCTCATGCCTCGTGCAGCATGCCTAAGGCACGTTCACACAGATGAGCAGGGACCCTGGGCATCTTTCTTTTTGTGTTTTAAAGAGTCAGTAGAAAGGCCTCTTTAGTGTCCTAAGTTTTCATAACTGTGACCTTAATTGCCTACCGTCTTTATTGTATGCTGTTAGTTTCTGAACGACCGTTCCACAGGTGCATGTTCATTCATTGTTTATGTTTTATTGAACAAGCAATGGAAACAGTGTTTAAACCCTTTATAATGAAGATCTGTGAAGTTATTTGGATTTTTGCTAATTATCTTTGAAAGATATTGTCCTGAAAAAGGTCCGTTTCCTTTTTTGCTGAGTTTTCATATACACACACACACACACACACACACACACACACACACACACACACACACACACACACACACACACACACACAACACACACACACACACACACACACACAAACTGCCTGAGTCATTTGAAGACCAAGAAAAAAAAATATATTTGACTGAGTGTATGGAGTGTTTGAAGGAGGATTTGAGGTCCTGTGTGGCTCAGTTGGTAGAGCATGGCACAAACACTATCTGGGATGTGAGTTCAATTCCCATGGGGGACCAGTATAAACACATTTGAAAATGTGTGCACTCAATACTCTAAGTCATTCTGGATAAGAATAATGTAAATGTATGAAATTGTGCATGTCCACAGGTCTCCCATATGAGGAATGATAACTTTTTTAATACATACACTTATAAAGAGGAGTGGGCTTAGTTAACATGCTATGTCTGTTTCTCTGTCAAGATGTTATTTGATGTCCTGCTGCTTCTGCAGCCTTTGAGGGGGTTTGAATCGGAGTATCATCATTGAGGACTTTCAACGAGTCACCCGTGACGAAGACAGATCCTCTTCTTTTTCATTTCCAGTTTATAAGAGATCTGGCTGTCCACTCTTTCCCAGGGAAGTTGAGTTCCGTTTGTTTTTAATTCATTCATTTGTCCATTAGTGACCTAAGATGAGTCTTTGATTGGTCTGTAACACCATACTGTGTCCCGTTTAGTTGGAGAATGCTGTGTCACGCCTGTGATGTGATGTACTGTACAGTCATCCATTTTCTAGGTATCTTAGCACTGTATATTGACGGGACTACAAAAGTATTTGACATCTGGTAGAGGAGAGCACACACGCACACAGAAGCATTATATGGAGCGCCTTACTCGGAATCCGAACGAAGCGGAACGCATTAAATATTCCTTTTGAGTGGAACTCCAGCCACATATTTTCATACAGAGGGATTTGACTTTGGTGGGCTGAAGAAATATGTTGTCTCAGCCCACCGGTGGTTTACCACTTAATCCAATCCCTGCATATCCAGGTTGCGGAGCGGCATTTTGCTACAAATAGAATTATTGACATTGTTAGTGTCAAGCCCTGATCTGTTTCACCTGTTCCTGTGATTGTCTCCACCCCCTACAGGTGTCCCTTATTTTCCCCAGTGTATTTATCCCTGTGTTTCCTGTCTCTCTGTACCAGTTTGTATTGTACGTTTAGTCAAGTCAACCAGCATGTTTTTCCTGTACTCCTTTTCTATTCTCTTTTTATAGTCCTCCCTGTTCTGACCCCTGCCTGCCCTTCGATCCTATTGGACTCTGATCTGGTTTTGACCTATTTGCCTATACCTTTGGATTAATAAACATTGTAAGACTCCAACCATCTGCCTCCTGTGTCTGCATCTGTGTCTCACCTTGTGGCTTGGTAATTAGGTTATGTGTTTACAGCACACAACAAGCCTTTTAACTTCTTACCCATGTGTAAGCGTGTGCTTGCGTATACTTTGTATTTAATTTCATAATGATTAAAGTGAACTTGGTTCAGTCAGAGGATTCGATAGGCCAGTTCTTGGGAATACTAATGTTCATAGTAGAGGCATTGTCTTGTAATAAGGTACCCCAGCTCTTCCCCCAGAATCAAGCTATTTCCATCTATTTATCACTTACGGCTACCATTTTGGCTCCATATTTAATCTCCCCTGCTCTCTCTGTGAGGCTGCCATTTTGGGGAAGGCCTGCAGTAGTGGCACTGTCCGGTTGCGGTGAGTGTTTTCATTGATTCAATGTCCATTTTGATGGGATGCTGGGCTGGACATTGAGTTGACCTGCCATTTGGGGCCACAAAAAACTCAGTTGCTGGCACTCACCATCCTGACTGGGTGAGACTGGTGAAACCATAGTGGGTATTGCCTGTGGTGGGTTATTTGTATATTGCTGTAAAGTTGGGTTGATGTGTTAAAAGATGAAAATAGGGATGCTCCCACTGTGAAGATATGCATATAGTCCAGTGGTATAAGCAACTGTGTTCCTAGAGTGTTGCTGCCGTAAGTTCTGCAGTGTTTAGTTCCAACCAGTTTCAGGAATAAATCAATATCAGTGAATAATGAAATGACACTAGAGCCCCTGGTCTAAAACAAATCATGACCAACTGTCACGCCCTGACCATAGTTTGCTTTGTATGTTTTATGTTTTGTTTGGTCAGGGTGTGATCTGAGTGGGCATTCTATGTTGTATGTCTGGTTTGTCTATTTCTATGTGTTTGGCCTGATATGGTTCTCAATCAGAGACAGGTGTTTTGCGTTGTCTCTGATTGGGAACCATATTTAGGTAGCCTGTTTTGTATTGTGGGTTGTCGGTTATTGTCTATATGTTAGTTGCTTGTGTCTGCACTGTTTATATATAGCGTCACGTTCGTTTGTTGTTTTGTAAGTTTGTCAAGTGTTCTTTGTTTCTTCTTTAATAAATAGAANCGTTCGTTTGTTGTTTTGTAAGTTTGTCAAGTGTTCTTTGTTTCTTCTTTAATAAATAGAAGAATGTATTCACTTCACACTGTGCCTTGGTCCTCCTCTCTTCCACATTACGACGATCGTGACACCAACTCAGAAACATGCGCTTTGTGTTGGCTACTACTGATACAGTAACTGTCACCCTGTTGTCTCTTTAGCTGAACACCCCAGAAATATCACAACTCCCACTGTGTTATTTGTAGACTTACCAAGATGATTCAAAATACCGGCATTACGATTACTGCACATTTTATATTCCAGCTGTTCATCCTTCTCTAATCCTGTTTTCTATCACATCCTGGTGATAATCTGCCTTTGTTCCAGTGGGTGGATGGAGTGTTCACCGGATTAACGGTAGATTACTTTGAACCTCTGCTACTATCTAGCCTAGATTCATTCTGTAATACCCTTTTCACACTATTGTGTTGACCTGAACCATACTGTGCTGGCTCGGATCATTTATCTTGACGTAAAGAACCAGGCCAGTGCAGCCCAGCTCGGCTTGACTCGGTAGTGTGAAGAATATGAGAGAGCATTTGTATGACCACAGGCATGCAGGCATGAAGCAGCAGGTCATGGTTTTTAAATGTGGGACCTCAACCCAAGTAAACCGCAAACGAGCGAACGTACACACACAAGCTAGCACAGATCTTCCTTCAGCCCTGGACTTTGGGATATTTATGACAGGTTCTTTAACACTGTAGAGACGGAGACAGAAAGAGACAGAGCCTCCGATGTCTACCAGTATGTGTGTGTTTGTCTATGAGTATAGCTTTGGTTGGATCCCCGGTGTCATGTTTCTTATAGCAGGATTTGTTTTTGACAATTTAACAAACAACAGTATCCAGTTCAATACCTTGGCTGTTATGTGAAACATTGGGGGCCCTTCTCCTACAGAGTGAACTGGGTTACTCAGTGTGCATATAAAAAACCTSGGGGGGGGGGGGRGGGGYCACACTAGACTATCACAGTGAAAAAGCCGCCCGAATGACACAGTGGTTGTCACAGTCTGTCATGGCTCAAAAATCATTGCAAAATCAGCTCCTGGAAAATTGTCAACACAGCGCTGCCTGCCAGACTGACTCCTACTGTTCCAGACATAGGCCTCCTGAGTGGAGCAGAGGTCTAAAGCACTGTATCACAGAGCTATAGGTGTCACTACAGACCTGGGTTTGATTCCGGGCTGTATCACAACCGGCTGTGATCGGGAGTCCCATTGGGTGGCGCACAATTGGCACAGCGTCGTCCTGGTTAGAGGAGGGTTTGGCCGGGGGGGCATTACAAGTAGGACGTCATTGTAAATAAGAATTTGTTCTTAACTGACTTGCCTAGTTAAAAAAAAGTTTAATAAAAACAAATGTACTGTACGTGTTCCCTGGAGTTTGGTGTCTCTGGTGGGTGTGTGTGTGTGTGTCAGCTCTACATTAATAATGGCCTGTCAGTCTGTGTGTTCGCCTGGCAGTGAGAGCGATTGGGTCTGACTTGCTCTGCATGTGACAGTCTGAGCAACACATGAAATACGTCAAAGAAAAAGCTCTGCTCTCATTTTTCCACTGTAACACTTAATTAATTCATAAATGCACTCATCCACAGCAGGACCGTAGGCAACTGCTTAGCTTAGGCTCTTCACCTTTTGCAAAATCGATGAATAAACCACCACCTTCCCCAGACTCACAGACCCCCCCCTTCCCTACAGACTGTATTTTCACCACCTGCCCCTGTAAAAGAAAACACTGTTTTTGGAAAGCAATGCAACCTGGTGTGCTTGCTGTTTTATGCCATTGTCACTCACCCAAAGCATATCGTTTCATTGAGTTCCAAACAAAAGCTCTCTCTGTTGTGTGAATAATACCGCTCGACATGTTGTGTTAAATAATACCAATAGATATTACAGTATTACCATGAATCTGATACTGCAGGAGCTGTGGTCACCTAGGGGGATGCACAGTAGGGCAGAGGTCGCCTTTAGATTCGATGGGTTTATTAGTCACTTGCACAGGGTTGCAGATGTAATTGCAGAGTACAGTGAAATTCTTAAGCGAGCTCCAACAGTGCAGGCCAAAAAGAGAATTGAATGAAACAATAAAAATCCTCATAATAGTAATTATATCTATATATTTACAACTGGGTGGGCACAGCAGACGGGGAAGGGAATAAAACAATAATAAAAATAACATATACCTATTTTCAACTGTGACAATGATAAATGTCCATTAGGCGGGGGTGGCGGCGGTGGGGTGGGTAGGAAGTCCGTGGGGGGGCTATTCAGCAGCCTGAAGGTCTTCTTGGCTTCCCGTGAGACAATGAGCGTACCAACCTCTGTTGAGCCTTGCGGTCAGCGTCAGTGGAGTTGCCGTACCAGGCTGTGATGCAGCCCGACAATATGCTCTCGATGGTGCTTTTGTTGGTCACTGTGAGGACCCTCGGGGTCAAGCCTAATTTCTTCAGCCTCCTGAGGTTGAAGAGTCACTGTTGTGCCTTCTTTACCACGGTGTATGTGTGGTTTGACCATTTCAGCTCGTCAGAGATGTTTACGCAGAGGAACTTGGCGTTTTTTACAATCTCCATGGCGGCCCCGTTGATGTGCCCAGCCTGGTTCCTCCTGAAGTCCATAATCAGCTCCTTTGTTTTGCTGATGTTGAGGGAAACGTTGTTTACCTGACACCACACCTTCAGAGTGTCTACCTCCTCTCTGTAGGCCGTCTTGTTGCTGTTGGTAATCAGGCCTACTACTGTCGTGTTTTCAGTGAACTTGATGGAGTTGAAACTGTGTGAGGCCATGCAGTCGTGGGTATACAGGGAGTACAGGAGGGGACTGAGAACGCACCCTTGTGGATTAGTGTGGAGGAGGTAATGTTGCCTACCTTCACCACCTGGGAACAACCCAAATCTGCAGAGCTAAATAGAGGACAGGATGAATGGATGACATTTACTAAACAAGTGGAGAGAGTTAAGTGGGGGTGTAACACAGGGATGTGTCTTGGGGCCATTGCCATTCTTTTGCCATGGCCTATTCACCTCTGTCTCTTTGTCTGTATCCCACCCAGGGTCTTCTATTAACCTCTGAGACTGAGGGTTCCCATGGGGCCTAGGGGCTTGGCCTGGCTGAAGGTGTGAGATGGTCAGGTCTCTGGTGAGGAAGACTGCGGAGAGGGGTTGACCCCACCATTTGAACCTTCCACAGAGATAGAAAGACAGAGAGAGATAAAGAGTGCAGGTGAACCCCTCTGTTTGAACCCTTTTTGAAAAAAGAGTGGGGAAGCGAGGGACGGAGAGAATAACCCACTGACAGGGCGATAGGACAGGGAGATCCTGAAAAGGCAACTCTGCTCTCCAAAAACCAGCCAGGGCCACCGCCCCATAGCGCTGTAAAGATTAGGAGCACAATAATGCCTGGCCGAGCACATAAATCATTTGTGTGGTGTACGTTGTGCTGTGGTGTGTGTGTGTGTGTGTGGGGTGTGTGTGTGTGTGGTGTAGTGTGTGTGGTGTGTGTGTTTGTGTGTGTGTGTTGTGTTGTGTGTGTGTGTGCGTGTGTGTTCTGTGTGTGTGTGTGTGGTGTGTGTGTGTGTGCGAGAGAGGCTGAGTGTAAGATATTATATTATTCATTCTTTCTCCAATATATTTACAATGACATATTTCACAGGTTTTTTTGTGTTCTCTGTAAAAAAAATTCTCAGCCTACATGTTCACAAGTTTTATATATGTAATGTATACAATAACTATCAGTGAAGGATCCTCAGAGGAGGAAGGGGAGGACCATCCTCCTCAGTGAATTTCATTAAAATATATATTTTAAACATGAGAAGTTATATATTTTTTTATAAAACTATACTAAATGTATTCATGCCACACTGTTTTGCAATTACGTTCTACAGTAGCCTCAACAGCACTAGGGTGTAGGGTGCACCATGGTGTAGCTGGAGGACAGCTAGCTTCCATCTATGGGTACATTGACTTCAATACAAAACCTAGGAGGCACATGGTTCTCACCCCCTTCCATAGACTTACAAAGTAATTATGACAACTTCCGGAGGATGTGTTTCAACTTATCAGAGCTCTTGCAGCATGAACTGATATGTTGTCCACCCAATCAAAGGATCAGATAATGAATATAGTACTGAAAGCATAAGCTACAGCTAGCTTGCACTGAAGTGCCTAAAATGTGGTGAGTAGTTGACTCAAAGAGATAGAAAGACAATAGTTGAACTGCTTTGTACAAATTCATTTATTCCAAAATGAAGGAGAAGCAAGAGAGAGATTATTATTGAATTTTTTTCATCAGTTTCAAATGCAACTAGCAAATGCAACTAGCTGGCTTAGCCTACTCAAATACCAGGCTCAAACAGAGGGATGCTATAGTAGCTACAGTGGCTTGCGAAACTATTCACCACCTTGGCATTTTTCCTATTTTGTTGCCTTACAACCGGGAATTAAAATCGATTTTTGGGGGGTTTGTATCATTTGATTTACACAACATGCCTACCACTTTGAAGATGCAAAATATTTTTCTTGTGAAGCAAATAAGAAATAAGACATTTGAGCGTGCATAACTATTCACCCCCCCAAAGTCAATACTTTGTAGAGTCACCTTTTGCAGCAATTACAGCTGCAAGTCTCTTGGGGTATGTCTCTATGAGCTTGGCACATCTAGCCACTGGGATTTTTGCCAATTCTTCAAGGCAAAACAGCTCCAGCTCCTTCAAATTGGATGGCTTCTGCTGGTGTACAGCAATCTTTAAGTCATACCACATATTCTCAATTGGATTGAGGTCTGGGCTTTGACTAGGCCATTCCAAGACATTTTAACCACTTGAGTGTTGCTTTAGCAGTATGATTAGGGTCATTGTCCTGCTGGAAGTCCCAGTCTCAAATCTCTGGAAGACTGAAACAGATTTCCCTCAAGAATTTCCCTGTATTTCCCAGATTTCCCATCCATCATTCCTTCAATTCTGACCAGTTTCCCAATCCCGGCTGATGAAAAACATCCCCACCACCATGCTTCACTGTGGGGATGGTGTTCTCGGGGTGATGAGAGGTGTTGGGTTTATGCTAGACATAGTGTTTTTCTTTATGGCCAAAAAGCTCTATTTTAGTCTCATCTGACCAGAGTACCTTCTTCCATATGTTTGGGGAGTCTCCCACATGCCTTTCGGCGAACACCAAATGAGTTTGCTTATTTTTTTCTTTAAGCAATGGCTTTTTTTCTGGCCACTCTTCCGTAAAGCCCAGCTCTGTGGAGTGTACGGCTTAAAGTGGTCTTATGGACAGATACTCCAATCTCCGCTGTGGACCTTTGTAGCTCCTTCAGGGTTATCTTTGGTCTCTTTGTTGCCTCTCTGATTAATGCCCTCCTTGCCTGGTCTGTGAGTTTTGGTGGGCGGCACTCTCTTGGCAGGTTTGTTGTGGTGCTATATTCTTTCCATTTTTTAATAATGGATTTAATGGTGCTCTGTGGGATGTTCAAAGTTTCTAATATTTTTTTATAACCCAACCCTGATCTGTACTTCTCCGCAACTTTGTCCCTGACCTGTTTGGAGAGCTCCTTGGTCTTCATGGTGCCGCTTGCTTGGTGGTGGCCCTTGCTTAGTGGTGTTACAGACTCTGGGGCCTTTCAGAACAGGTGTATATATACTCAGATCATGTGACAATTAGATTGCACACAAGTGGACTTTATTTAACTAATTATGTGTCTTCTGAAGGTAATTGGTTGCACCAGATCTTATTTAGGGGCTTCATAGCAAAGGGGGGGAACACATATGCACGCACCACTTTTCCGTTTTTTATTTCCGTTTTTCATTTTTTTCATTTCACTTCAACAATTTTGACTATTTTGTGAATGTCCATTACATGGAATCCAAATAAAAATCCATTTCAATTACAGGTTATAATTCAACAAAATAGGAAAAATGCCAAGGGGGATGAATACTTTTGCAATGCATTGTAGCTGGCTCCAACACACCACTGGAACTATTCCAAGTCAAGGTAAGCTTTTGGTTTTACCCATTTATTGCCACCGGGGCCCGCTGGTGTAAGTGCTAAACTGCTTACTGACTGTACACTGTAACGTTACTGCATGATTGTAGCAGGTTTACTAACACATTAGTTCTATTCTCTATGTTGACTATGACATTACTTTAGCTAAAATGGTGACAACGATGTAGGCTGTGTGTAGCGGTTATGATATGGTTTGGCTTGGAAAGGTTTTTTCACCTGGTCACATACAGCTGATGTAGTGTGCATTGAAGTCCACAAGCGAAGAGAAAAGGTGAGAGGAGGAGACTGCCTAGATGCGAGAAGGAATACAACGTGGCTGCTATGAAAGTGAACTGTGTTTACGCGTGATCAGGGGTGTATTCATTCCACCTATTCTGTTGAAAAATGTTTCTTAAACTGAAGCAAATGTAAGGGAATGGGGATAAACATACCTGAATATGTCCAATAGAAACACTCATTTGCAACTGTTGGACTAATGATTACACCTTAGACCAGCTAGATGCAGGCAAGAGTGTGCAAGGTGGTATAGAATGTGTCACTCTCTGTCCATGTGTTACTGTCTGTCACGCCAAATTTTTCTCTCAACCTATGTGCACTTAATGTACGTTGTAAACTTTTATTCATAGGCTAGGATGTAGCAACCTCATGATGGGTGTAGGGAAAATGTTTGTATTGTGTAGTAGCCTAAACCTATCGCTGTTACATTGAACTGGATGAATGGAATATGAATGACAGTCATCCAATATACTGTAATAGAAATAAGGCCATGCTCATGAAAATAATTGTCCTTCCTCATCTTAAACGGCACCGACAGCCACTGACAACTATGTATTCATACTATGACTCTTCCATATCCATGGAATGTCTACCACCCTATGACATATGTAGTCATTGTTTGTGTGTGTCTGTCTGTAAGTTGTTGTTCGTATAAATTTGTATAATTTAATTTTTTGTTAAATACAAAAATATTCACACAAAAAATAATGTGCGTAGGCTTCATGATGGCAAAAAATAAGCATAAGGCTCTTGAAAATTTAAAGAGATCATCAGCAGATGTGGTTTTCCTTCAAGAGCTACACTTCACAAAAGGAGAAATGGATATTTAAAGAGTAGCTGGGTTGGAGAGGCCTATGCTGCCATCTACTGTATATCCACCCAGGGGCAAACCTGATATATATATATACTACAGACTCAATAATTCATGCCTTCTGGGAGTGCTATAAAGTCCAAAAGTGATGGGCAGAGTAAGAAAGCTGGCTATCAGAAGTTTTACAATGTACATGTACTTTTAATCCGTCTATCTGCATATTTGAAGACATAGTATATGGGGGTGTGGTGAGATACCCAATGGGTTGAACAATATTATTTTTGTCACTTATATTGAAGAAGCTATTACTTTAATACTGGAATTAAAATCATACTCCAACGTTAAGAGAAAACGGAAAAAAATCAAATGTTTTATGATCTAAATATTGAAAAAAAACAGACAAACAACATAACACAATTTTAGATTGGAAACAGGGTGTGGATACGTGTGGGTCTGAGTAAGTGTTATATCATTAATGTTTGTGGAAATGTATGTATGTAAATGTTAGGTTGTCTATTGCTTTTGTCTATGTATGTGTTTGTTTATTGCAACAACAACAACAACAAAAAAGACAAAAAATATTGAGATTTTTTAAACCTTTATGTGTCTGTCTGTGAATAGGTGTGTAAAAATTATATTTCTTACAGTGTGTGCATGCGTGCATGCATATAGCCTTGCACGTCTGTCTGTTTATGTGTGTGTAAGTGTCGTTCTATGGCTCGCCTTGTCCCCTGATCTTGTCTCCGTGTGTATCTGTGTATGTATGTATATGTACAGCAATAGTTAAATAGGTTAGGCCTTGACTAGTATATACATATGAAGTGGGTAAAACAGGATGTAAACATGATTAAACTGACCAGTGTTGCATGTCTACACTATGTACATAAAATTCAAAAGGCACTCGCACATCTGAGCAATCTTATTTGCAGGTGTATGGCAACAATTGAACAAGATGAAGGAAAAAGGAAACCACACACTGCTCTTGATAGTATCACCGATATTTAATAAGCTTACGTATCGGCCACAAGCCCGAGCTTTTTTTTTTGTATCGGTGATACTATCAAGAGCAGTGTGCGGTTTCCTTTTTCCTACACTATGTACATAGGCATCAGACTCTAAGGTGCAAGTGTCACGCCCTGGCCTTAGTATTCTTTGTTTTCTTTATTATTTTAGTTAGGTCAGGGTGTGACATGGGAAGTTTGTGTGTTTTGTCTAGTTTAGGGTGTGTGTATTGTTTAGGGGGTTTTGTATAGTGTATGGGGTTGTGTTCAGGAGAGAGGTCTAGGAAAGTCTATGGTTGCCTGGTTTGGTTCTCAATCAGAGACAGCTGGTTATTGTTGTCTCTAATTGGGAGCCATATTTAAGGCAGCCATAGGCTTTAGGTGATTGTGGGTAATTGTCTATGTTCTATGTTGCATGTGTGCACTTAGTTCGTTTTAGCTTCACGATCGTTTGTTTGTTGTTCGTTTATAAGTGTTTGTTTTTTCTTCATTAAAAGAAGATGGCTTTCTTTCACGCTGCGCCTTGATCCACTCATTCACCCATAGACGATCGTGACAGCAAGGTTGAGTAACCGGCTGGTAGCCGGCTAGTGACAGTGACTAAAGTTCAGTGCAAGGTACTGGGTGGAGGCTGGCTAGTGGTGACTATTTAACAGGCTGATGGCCTTGAGATAGAAGTTGTTTTTCAGTCTCTCGGTACCAGCTTTGATGCACATGTACTGGCCATACCTTTCGGATGGGTGAACAGGCCGTGGCTCGGGTGGCTGAGGTCCTTGATGATTTTCTTGGCCTTCCTGTGACACCGGGTGCTGTAGATGTCCTAGAAGGCAGGCAGTGTGCCCCCAGTGATGCGTTGGGCAGACCACACCACCCTCTTGAGAGCCCTGCGGTTGCGGACGTTGCAGTTGCCATATCAGTTGGTTATACGTTATACAGCCCAGGAAGATGTGCTTAATGGTGCATCTGTAAAAGTTTGTGAGGATCCATGCTGAATTTCTTCAGCCTCCTGAAGAAGCTGTTGCGCCTTCTTCACCACATTGCCTGTGTGGGTGGACCATTTCAGATTGTCAGTGATGTGTACACCGACGAACTTGAAGCTTTTCACCTTCTCCACTGCTGCCCTGTCGATGTGGATGGGGGCGTGCTACCTCTGCTGTCTCCTGAAGTCCACAATCAGCTCCTTAATTTTGTTGATGTTGAGGGAGAGGCTATTTTCCTGGCACCACTCTGCTAGGACCCTCACTTCCACTCTGTAGGCAGTCTCATCGTTGTTGGTAATCAGGCCTACCACTGTTGTGTCGTCTGCAAACTTGATGATTAAGTTGGAGACGTGTGGCCACGCAGTCATGGGTGAACAGGAAGTACAGGAGAGGGCTGAGCACGCACCCTTGTGGGGCCCCTGTGTTGAAGATCAGCGTAGTGGTGTTGTTGCCTACCTTTGCTTAAATGTCTAACTCACGAGAGTGCACAGTCTTCGGGAGCGGCGGGGGATGTGTTTTCCTTGTAGCGAGCAAAGAAGGTGTTTAGCTTGTCCGGTACAAGACATGGCTGGTTTTCCCTTTATAATCCATGATCGTATGGCATCCCTGGCACATACTTCTTGTGTCTGAGCCGTTGAATTAAGACCTCCAGAATGTATTGCCCGCGGTTCAAACCCCCACCTCGACTCTGTCTCGGGCCATACATCTTAATTCCGCCATTGAACAAAACGCTTCTGAGAAATGCAATCCATGGTTGTGTCATTGCAGAGGGGCCAAAGACAGAGGACTTAATTTGTTGTTGGTTGTTCTATTTTTGTGTCCTCCTAAAATGTATTCAGTCTTCATAAGCCCCATTGATCCCTCCCTCTCTCCGCGGCTCTGTGACGTGTGAGGGACGGAGAGTCCCGGTGGCCGGCCCAAGGTTAATGGAAGCCTGGGTTTGAACACAAATGTAGCTTTTTAGCACCAACAGATGAAACATTAGCAAGTCTTAAAGGAGGCATGGGTAAGGCCAACAAATGTTCCAACTTCAATGCATTATTTCTCAATTACACAAATGTCAAATATACTGAACAAAAATATAAACGTAACAAGCAACAATTTCAATGATTTTAAAGAGTTTCAGTTCATATAAGGAAATCAGTCAATTGAAATGAATTCATTAGGCCCTAATTATGTATTTCACATGACTAGGCAGGGGTGCATCCATAGGTGGGCTTGGGAGTGTATAGGCCTACCCACTAGGGAACCATGCCCAGCCAATCAGAATGAGTTTTTCCCCACAAAAGGGCTTTATTACAGACAGAAATACTCCTTAGTTTCATCAGCTGTCCGGACGGCTGGTCTCAGACAATCCCACAGGTGAATAAGCCGGATGTGGAGGTCCTGTGCTGGTGTGGTTACACGTGGTCTGCGGTTGTGAGGCCGGTTAGACGTACTGCCAAATTCTTTAAAATGACATTGGAGGCGGCTTATTGTAGAGAAATTAACATTAAATTATCTGGCAACAGCTCTGGTTGACATTCCTGCAGTCAGCATGCCAATTGCAAGCTCCTTCAAAACTTGAGACATCTGTAACATTGTGTTGTGTGACAAAACTGCACATTTTAAAGTGGCCTTTTATTGTCCCCAGCACAAGATGCCCCTGTGTAATGATCATGCTGTTTAATCAGCTTCTTGATATGCCACACCTGTCAGGTGGATGGATTATATAGGCAAAGGAGAAATGTTTACTCACAGTGATGTAAACAAATGTGTGTACAAAAGCTGAAAGAAATATGTTTTTTGGTGTATGGAAAGATTCTAGAATCATCATATCAAATCAAATTTGTCACATGCACCGAATACAACCTTACTGTGAAAAGCTTATTTACAAGCCCTTAACCCACAATGCAGTTCAAGACATCGAGTTAAGAAAATATTTACTAAATAAACTAAAGTAAAAAATTCAATGGAAAGTAACACAATAAAATAACAATAACGAGGCTATATACAGGGGGTACCGGTACCAAGTCAATGTGCGGGGGTACAGGTTAGTCAAGGTAATTTATAAATGTAGGTAGGAGTAAAGTGACTATGCATAGATAATAAACAGCGAGTAGCAACAGTGTAAAAACCAGGGGGGACCAAAAGTTTGGACACACCTACCCATTCAAGGGTTTTATTTTATTTGTTTATATTTTCTACAATGCAGAATAATAGTGAAGACATCTAAACTATGAAAAAACACATATGAATCATGTAGTAACCAAAAAAGTCAGTTGTCTTGTGACATAGTAAGGGTGGTATACAGAAGATAGCCCTATTTGGTAAAAGACCAAGTCCATATTATGGCAAGAACAGCTCAAATATGCAAAGAGAAACGACAGTGTTTCATTACTTTAAAACATGAAGGTCAGTCAATACGGAACATTTCGGACTTTGAAAGTTTCTTCAAGTGCAGTCGCAAAAATCATCAAGCACTGTGATGAAACTGGCTCTCATGAGGACCGCCACAGGAACGGAAGATCCAGGGTTACCTCTGCTGGAGAGGACTCATTAGAGTTACCAGCCTCAGAAATTGCAGCCCAAATAAATGCTTAACAGACACATTTCAACTGTTCAGATGAGACTGCATGAATCAGGCCTTCATGGTCGAATTGCTGCAAAAAACAATACTAAAGGACACTAATAATGAGAAGAGAACTGCTTGGGCCAAGAAACACGAGCAATGGACATTAGACCGGTGGAAATCTGTCCTTTGGTCTGATTAGTCCAATTTTGAGATTTTTGGTTCCAATCGCCATGTCTTTGTGAGATGCAGAGTAGGTGAACGGATGATCTCCGCATGTGTGGTTCCCAATGTGAAGCATGGAGGTGTGATGGTGTGGGGGTGCTTTGCTGGTGACACTGTCAGTGATTTATTTAGAATTCAAGGCACACTTAACCAGCATGGCCACCACAGCATTCTGCGGGTATACGCCATCCCATCTGGTTTGCGCTTAGTGGGACTATAATTTGTTTTTCAACAGTACAATGACCCAACATACCTCCAGGCTGTGTAAGGGCTGTTTGACCAAGAAGGAGGGTGATGGAGTGCTGCATCAGATGATCTGGCCTCCACAATCCTCCCAGCCTCAACCCAATTGAAATGGTTTGGGTTGATTTGGACCGTAGAGTGACGGAAAAGCAGCCAAGAAATGCTCAGCATATGTGGGAACTCCTTCAAGACTGTTGGAAAAGCATTCCAGGTGAAGCTGGTTGAGAGAATCCCAAGAGTGTGCAAAGCTGTCATCAAGGCAAACACTTTTTTGGTTACTACATGATTCCATATGTGTTATTTCTGTCACACCCTGATCTGTTTCACCTGTCTTTGGGATTGTCTCCACTCCCCTCCAGGCGTCACCCATCTTCCCCATTATCCCCTGTGTATTTATACCTGTGCTCTCTGTTTGTCTGTTGCCAGTTCGTCTTGTTTGTCAAGTCAACCAGCATTTTGTCTCAGCTCCTACTTTTCCCCAGTCTCTCTTTTTCTCGCCCTCCTGGTTTTGACCCTTACCTTTCCTGTCACTGAGCCCACCTGCCTGACCACTCTGCCTGACCCTGACCCTGCCTGCCGTCCTGTACCTTTGCCACACCTCTGGATTATCGACCCCTGCCTGCCTTGACCTGTTGTTTGCCTGCCTCTGTTGCTGTAATAAACATTGTTACTTTGACACATTCTGCCTCTGGGTCTTACCTTCAAACCTGATAATTTCATAGTTTTGAAGTCTTTACTATTATTCTTCAATGTAGAAAATAGTAGAAAATAAAGAAAAACCCTTGAATGAGTAGGTGTGTCCAAACTTTTGACTGGTACTGTAGGTCCTGGATGGCAGGAAGCTTGGCCCCAGTGATGTACTGGGCTTTACGCACTAACCTCTGTAATGCCTTTCTCTCGGATGCCGAGCAGTTGCCATATCAGGTGGTGATGCAACCGGTCAGGATGCTCTCAATTGTGCAGCTGTAGAACTTTTTGAGCATCTGAGGACCCATGCCAAATCTCAAGTCTCCTGGGGGGGGGGAAAGGCATTGTTGTGCTGTCTTCACAACTTTCTTGGTGTGTTTTGACCATGATAGTTTGGTGGTGATGTGGACACCAAGGAATTTGAAACTCTCGACCTGCTCCACTACAGCCCTGTCGATGTTAATGGGGGCGTATTCGGCCCTACTTCTTCTTTAGTCCATGATCATCTCCTTTGTCTTGCTCACGTTGAGGGAGAGGTTGTTGTCCTGGCACCACACTGCCAGGTTTCTGACCTCCTCCCTATAGGCTGTCTCATCATTGTCAGTGATCAGGCCTACCACCGTTGTGTTGTTAGCAAACTTAACGATGGTTTTGGAGTCGTTCTTGAACATACAGTCATGGGTGAACAGGGATTACAGGAGGGGACTAAGCACACGCACCCCTGAGGGGCCCCCGTGTTGAGGATCAGCGTGGCAGATGTGTTATTGCCTACCCTTACCAACTGGGGGGCGGCCCGTCAGAAGGTTCAGGATCCAGTTGCTTAGTGATGAGCTTTGAGGGCACTATGGTGTTGAACGCTGAGCTGTAGTTAATCAACAGCATTCTCACATAGGTGTTCCTTTTGTCCAGGTGGGAAAGGGCAGTGTGGAATGCGTTTGAGATTGCATCATCTATAGATCTGTTGGGGCGGTATGCGAATTGGAGTGGGTCTAGTGTTTCCGGGATGATGTTGTTGATGTAAGCCATGACCAGCCTTTCAAAGCACTTCGTGGCTACCTACGTGAGTGCTACTGGGCGGTAGTCATTTAGGCAGGTTACCTTCACTTTCTTGGGCACAGGGACCGAGAAAGTGAAGGTACAGACGCCTCACAAGTCCTCAACTGGCAGCTTCATCAAACAGTACTTGCAAAACACCAGTCTCAATGTCAACAGTGAAGAGGCGATTCCGGGATGCTGGCCTTCTAGGCAGAGTTGCAAAGAAAAAGACAAGACATCTCAGACTGGCCAATAAAAATAATTAAGATTAAGATGGGCAAAAGAACACAGACACTGGACTGAGGAACTCTGCCTAGAATGCCAGCATCCCGGAGTCGCATTCAATTGTACAACTGACAAGGTATCCTCCTTTCCCTTCCTTTATACTCAATCCAATTCCACATTTTGTTCAATTGAGACAGAAACGTGTGTTTAGAGCGGAACTCCACTAACGCAGCACACTCTGTCTTTTCTTTTTTGGCACTCAGGGTGTGTTGTCAACGTATGGCCCCTAGGTGTCAGCCAGTAGCTATTCTAGCCTGGTTCTGATTCGAGCAGAGGAGTGGAAACTGGAAAACTGACTGCACAATCTTAGATTCTACCGAGAATGGTGACAAAGCAACACACCTTCCAGGTAATCACTATAGTAGAAAGGTAATGAAATAGGTTACATTGTCACT
This sequence comes from Salvelinus sp. IW2-2015, assembly GCF_002910315.2. Taxonomy (NCBI): domain Eukaryota; kingdom Metazoa; phylum Chordata; class Actinopteri; order Salmoniformes; family Salmonidae; genus Salvelinus; species Salvelinus sp. IW2-2015. The sequence goes on along the minus strand of NC_036844.1, from coordinate 2,265,837 downwards.
GTTTGGATTAAATATAAGCAGTGGCTGTAGCACTATGTGAAATTTTTCCCAATCCTCCCAATAATGGTTCTGGGGACCGAAAGGGGTGCACATTTTTGTTTTTGCCCTAGCACAAACACACCTGATTCAAATAATCAAAGGACTGATGGGTTGATTAGTTAAATTGTGCTAGGGCAAAAACAAAAATATGCACTCCTTTGGGTCCTCAGGACTAAGATTGGGATGCTCTATGTAACATATCAATAAAGTGACAAACCCTTGAGTTGACTACCCTCATAGAAATAGATAGCTGCATCAACATTATCAACATTCCACTTTCCCTTCCTTTTTTCTCACTTTCCAACTAAACTTTCCCCGGGCAAAGTTGGTCATTTTACTCACCACTGTACAAAGTACACTAAGTTCTCTACATCACATTCAAATCAAATCAAGCTTTATTTATATAGCACAATTCAGACATAGATGCAATGCGCTTCACTGGATAAAAAAATAACTATGTAAATTAAAACAGAAATATCTACTATACAACAAACATCAGAAGATAAAAAACTAAAGAATAACAATAAAAACTGAGACTATAAACCACCCCAAGGAAAAGCAGAGCTAAAAAGGAGTGTTAAGATCTCTTTCAAATATGTCCACTGTTTCGACCCCTGTCAGGTTCTCTGTCAGGCTATTCCAGAGGCTGGGGGCATAGTAACTAAAGGCTACCTCTCAATACCTCTTGGTCCTAGGCTTTGGGATTCTGTGGTTGACACTATCAAACAAAACTAACGTGCAGCCAATGAAACATTTTTATGAAATTGCATTGCCTAATCAGTGATATGGAGTAAACAGCGGAGCTTACAGCTACAGTGAAGAAACTGACAGAGGCATTGGCTTTGCTGTATGTTGAGGCACCCATAGAAAAGCAACTACAACTAGAGGCCAGTTATTCTGTCAGTGAGCAGAGTTCTATCCTGTCCTGACAGGCCTGTCTCTGCTCAGGAACTCATTGTTCTGTTTTTCCTCTGTGATTTCACCATAGCCCCAGCAAATGCATTCCACACACACAGTGTACACACCCACACACATACATGCACCAACATTCAGCATAGCCTCGAGACATACATTCCCTAAAGTCAGAGGGCAGACCTGCTTCCTGTGACATGTTACACACTCACACTATGAATATTTCTGCTGCAATTAAGATTGACTCCACACATTGAAGGACAAGGTACTATACTCAACGGGGATATACAACAAAGGTATGCTTAGATTTTTTTGAAAAGCTTGAGTCAGGTCAATGTCAACCTCTTCACTTGAGGTCCAAGATTCCACCCCATGCTTCTCCTAAATTACTAGTATTGGTATTCTAATTCCTAATTCTATGGCTTCTCCCATGGCCCCTCGGGAAAGCAGTGGGTGGATAAAGGATAAAGGATGATCCAGATCACTAAACACTGACAGAAGGGAATGCAGATCCACTCTGCCAGTCAGTTCAATTATTCAGGACAAGAAGATAAGGGCATTCTCACACAGACTTTTTCATGCTAGACATGCTGCTTTGTGAGTTAATTTATTTCGGCACTAAACCAAGATCATGTAGGCTAGCCTGGTTTGTTAGGCCCACTGGGGTTGACAGACAGAGACCTCATATAGTATTATACTTTATAAGGCATATAATATAAAAAACATATACAATACTTAGTTTGTAAAGGGCACTCTCTCCAGTATAGGGCACTCTGTCAACAATTATACAGACCTATATTATTTGGTCAGAGTATTGTTATATAAATGGTTTAATTGTATTGCTCCCTCTACATATGAGCAGCCCAAAAGTCTTCACAGATAGTAGTAGCCACAGGGGGCACTTTCCACTGAAATTGAAACCCACCCGCTTGTTGACAAAATTACGTAGCTAATTCCAGGCGCAAGGAGGCGCTGCTGTCCATGTCGAGGACGCACGGTTCACGGTAGTGCTGTGTTGGTCTCCGCTCCTCGCTCAGTGAAAATTGCTTGGAGACCGACAAGAAACAGTTTAATACATCGTTTCATGTACATGTGTGTGCCACAAATCTGGTCTCGTACCTCCAGCAAATTCATCTCACGGACACGTGTGAACCAACAATGCGGAAATAATTGAGGGAGACACGGCGCGACGGTTTCTTGTTTTTTATTGCGAGTGAAATCACTGCTGGCGACGAAATGTCGGGGAAAATAGAGAGCAAGCAAGGTAAGCAGTCCAGCCGACTGGCTCCTCATACCACTGCTCCATGCCGGGGACTGGGATATCACACACATTGGGGACGGGTAGGCCCGGCTTGGGAGTCTCGTTGCGTCCGGGAGTCTTCACATATTTTCCATAGGACACGCTTTTTTTGCTAGCCGTGTTGGTGTGCAGCCAGGGGATCATGTTTTTCTCTCTCTTACCCAGTAGAGTAAACGGGTTTTCCACACCATGGCTGTGTCGGGATAACGGTGTAGAAAAGCTCGCTAGTTAGCCTATGTTGACCAACAACATTCTAGCTAACTAACGTTAGCGCTTTTCCTTAGCTTGTTAGATAGTAATGTTACTAACTTACAAATGTTGCTAGTACTCGAACGACCAAATATAAGCTAGCTCAACTTTATCTAGATACCTTTCTCCTTTGCAGATGTTTGCTAGTTAATGTTAGCTTAACCAGCTGTGCTGGCTAAGTTTTAAACCAGTGGGACAACGCCACACAGCAAACAAGCATATCTTCTGTGCTAGACAACTTATTTGCAAGCTAAGTAACTCTATCTGACCTCCAGCTTTAATAACTGAGGTTGCAATCACATCGGACTAATGTCACACCCGTCCTCCCTGTGTTGTCAAATTGACTTTCCATTGTGCACGTGGCATATCTGCTTTGCAATGACATTTGTTGCAGCAGTGTCTGACACAATATTTACAGTGTCCACGCTGTGATACAAAAGTTAAATGTGTGTAATATAAAGTGAAGGCATCCTTATCTATGAATATGGCGTTCAGTACAATGGGAGGCCTGACTACATCGCCTTGTGAAGGGAACTATCTCCGCTAGTAGCCCACCCTTCCAGCTGTCTTTCCGTTTCGCCTCTTGACCTGGGCGGTGATGCCTGCAGCTCACGGTTGCACACAATACACATTGGGCAGTGGTGGGAGTGTGTTGTCCACAGAGAGACGGCCCACCAAACAGACGTAAAGTTTCTGACTGTATGTCTATTAGTTCTTATGGCAGTAGCTGAGCCATTGGATTGTTGCAACCTGGTCTAAGATCATTTCGTATTATTCTGTACGTAAATCCAAGACAGAATTTAGTATGTTTGGTATGGTTACTTAAGGCTGGGTGGGTGTATATCACAAACATCTAGCAACCCAAAGGTAGCAGTTCGAATCTCATTATGGACAGCTGTAGCTTTTTAGCCACTTTAACTTCATACTACTTTTTAGCAACTACTTAGCATGTTAGCTAACCTTAACCCTTTAACATAACTCCTAAACTTTACCCCTAGCCTCGCTAATGTCAGCAAGCTAGTTAGCTAGAATTCGTGACATTTACGTTTAGCAAATTCGTAACATCTAGTATGTTGTTCAAATTTGTAACACAATACAAATTGTAATTTGTAACATCATATTAAATGAGTGATGGACATCCACAAAATAACATACCGTTCGATGCAAAAAAATCATACTATATGGAGCAACACAGATTTACGTACATGTAACAGTTTAACTTTAGTACCGTCCCCTCGCCCCGACACGGGCGCGAACCAGGGACCCTCTGCACACATCAACAACWGWCACCCACGAAGCGTCGTTACCCATCGCTCCACAAAAGCCGCGGCCCTTGCAGAGCAAGGTGCAATACTACTTCTAGGTTTCAGAGCAAGTGACGTAACTGATTGAAACGCTACTAGCGCGTACCCGCTAACTAGCTAGCCATTTCACATCCGTTACACTCACCCCCCTTTCAACCTCCTCCTTTTCCGCAGCAACCAGTGATCCGGGTCAACAGCATCAATGTAACAGTATACCTTTAGTACGTCCCCTCGCCCCGACACAGGCGCGAACCAGGGACCTTCTGCACACATCAACAACAGTCACCCACTGAGCGTCGTTACCCATCGCTCCACAAAAGCCGCGGCCCTTGCAGAGCAAGGTGCAACACTACTTCTAGGTTTCAGAGCAAGTGACGTAACTGATTGAAACGCTACTAGCGCGTACCCGCTAACTAGCTAGCCATTTCACATCCGTTACATACAGAATAATACTAAATGCTCTGAGATCAGGTTGATTGTCTGAGCTGCCTTGGATGTGTGCATATGTATGACAGAGTGATATGACATTAAAGGCTGCGTTGGGTCCACAAATAAAGATTCACACAATCCTGTCTCTGAGCTCTACAGACAATTCCTTTGACCTCATGGTTGGTTTTCGTGCTGACATGCACTGTCAACCTTATATAGACAGGTGTGTGCCTTTCCAAATCATATCCAATCAATTACATTTATCACAGGTGGACTCTCAAGTTTTAGAAACATCTCAAGGATGATCAATGGAAACAGGATGCACCTAAGCTCAGTTTTTAGTGTCATAGCAAAGGGTCTAAATACTTATGTAAATTAGGTATTTCTGTTTTTTTTATATATAATACATTTGCAAAAGTTTCTTAACACCTGTTTTCACATTGTCATTGTGGGGTATTGTGTTTAGATTGATGAGAAAAAAACTACTTCATACACTTTAGAATAAGGTTGGGAAAAGTCAAGGGGTCTGAATACTTTCCGATTATAGTAGATGTTTTCTGCGCTATGAGAACGACTGAATGGCATGTGTGGCTGCCTGGCTGGTCCCTTGGGGTTTGTCCGCCTGCGCATGTTTACCAGGTCACCTGTTCAGTCTGCTGTCTTTGCCGCTCTGTTCTATATGTGTCCATCAATTCCAGATCTGTCCCCCCAGGGCAGGGCAAACAGACACACTATGTTGGATGCAAGTAAGCTGGAAAGAGGGACTAGGCACGGCGTGGGCGCCATGGAAACAAACTAAGCTGAGGCACACCAGTGGCACAAGGACTGGATGTGTAGCTACTGCAGGAGAGCTGGAGAAAAGCACATGTTTTGTTCCCCAGAGAGCAAGGGAATGAAGGAAAGATAAAAGAGTGTCTGTGTGGGCTGTAAGAGGAATCTTCAGAGCGCTTGGTCTTATGGTCAGGAAGAGATCATTTGTCCAATTCCTTGACACCGGGCAATACTTGAACTAAAGGGGGAGAGTGTATGCACAGTGCTTTCGGAAAGTATTCAGACCGCTTGACTTTTTCCACATTTTGTTACGTTACAGCCTTATTCTAAAATGGATTGCATATTATTATTTTATCATCAATCTACACACAATACCCCATAATGACAAAGTGAAAACAGGTTTTTAGAAATGTTTGCAACTGTATTACAAATAAACAGATTCCTTATTTGCATAAGTATTCAGACTAGATGTCGACCGATTAATGTTAGCAGGCAATATTAACTAGGGAAATTGTGTCACTTCTCTTGCGTTCAGTCCAAGCAGAGTCAGGGTATATGCAACAGTTTGGGCCGCCGGGCTCGTTGCGAACTGTGTGAAGACCATTTCTTCCTAACAAAGACCATAATTAATTTGCCTGAATTGTACATAATTATGACATAACATTAAAGGTTGTGCAATGTAACAGCAATATTTAGACTTAGGGTTGCCACCCGTTCAATAAAATACATAACGGTTCCGTATTTCACTGAAAGAATAAACGTTTTGTTTTCAAAATTATAGTTTCCGAATTTGACCATATTAATGACCGAAGGCTCATATTTCTGTGTTTATTATATAATTAAGTCTATGATTTGATAGAGCAGTCTGACTGAGCGGTGGTAGGCAGCAGCAAGCTTCTAAGTATTCATTCAAACAGAACTTTACTGTGTTTGCCTGCAGCTCTTAGCAATGCTTGAAGCACAGTGTTGTTTATGACTTCAAGCCTATCAACTCCCGAGATTAGGCTGGCAATACTAAAGTGCCTATAAGAACATGAATATGAATATGGTATAGAGAGAAATAGTCTACGTGTCGTAATTCCTATAATAATAGGAATAATAATAACTACAACCTAAAACTTCTTAACTGGGAATATTGAACCACCAGCTTTCATATGTTCTCATGTTCTGAGCAAGGAACTTAAACGTTAGCTTTTTTACATGGCACATATTGCACTTTTACTTCTCCATCACTGTGTTTTTGCATTATTTAAACCAAATTGAACATGTTTCTTTATTTATTGGAGACTAAATAGATTTGATATATGTATTATATTAAGTTAAAGTAAGTGTTCATTCAGTATTGTTGTAATTGTCATTATTACAAATATATAAAAATCGGCCAATTTTAATCCGTATCAGCTTTTTTTGGTCCTCCAATAATCGGTATCGCCTGGTTCACCAACTACTTCTCTGATCGAGTTCAGTGTGTCAAATCGGAGGGCCTGACCTATTTCACTGGTCACCCCCCCCCCCAAAGCCCTTTCCTCCTTTGGCTGCCTTTCCTTCCAGTTCTCTGCTGCCAATGACTGGAACAAACTGCAAAAATCACTGAAGCTCTTATCTCCCTCACTAGCTTTAAGCACAAGCTGTCAGAGCAGCTCACAGATCACTGCACCTGTACATAGCCCATCCAACTACCTCATCCCCATACTGTATTTATTTATTTATTTATCTTGCTCCTTTGCACCCCAGTATCTCTACTTGCACATCTATCACTCCAGTGTTAAATTGTTATATTGTAATTGCTTCGCCACCATGGCCTATTTATTACCTATTACCTATTATTACCTCCCTTATCTTACCTCATTTGCACACAATGTTTATAGACTTTTTTCTACTGTATTATTGACTGTGTGTTTGTTTATTCCATGTGTAACACTGTGTTGTTGTATGTGTCAAACTGCTTTGCTTTATCTTGGCCAGTTGTAAATGAGAACTTGTTCTCAACTAGCCTACCTGGTTAAATAAAGGTGAAATAAAATGAAATCATAATCGGTCGACCTCTAATTCAGACCCTTTGCCATGAGACTCGAAAATGAGCTCAGTTGCATGCTGTTTCCATTGATCATCCTTGATGATAATTGGACTCTACCTGTGATAAATTCAATTGATTGGACATGATGGAAAGGCACACACCTGTTTATATAAGGTCCAACAGTTGACAGTGCATGTCAGAGCAAAAACCAAGCCATAAGGAGGAATTGTCTTGTAGAGCTCTGAGACCGGATTGCGTCAATGCACAGATCTGGGAAAGGCTACCAAAACATTTTTGTAACGTTGAAGGTCCCCAAGAACACAGTGACCTCCATCATTCTTAAATGGAAAAAGTTTAGAACCACCAAGACTCTTCCTAGAGCTGGCCGCCTGGCCAAACTGAGCAATCGGGGAGAAGGGCTTGGTCAGGGAGGTGAACAAGAACCCGATGGTGACTCTGACAGAGCTCCAGAGTTCCTCTGTGGAGATGGGAGAACCTTCTAGAAGGACAATCATCACTTACAGAGAGCTCCTTGACAAAAACCTTCTCCAGAATGCTCAGGACCTCAGACTGGGGTAAAGGTTCCCCTTCCAACAGGACAACAACCCTAAGCACACAGCCAAGACAATGCAGGAGTGGCTTCTGGACAAGTCTCAATGTCCAGCCAGAGCCCTGACTTGAACCCGGTCGAGCATCTCTGGAGAGACCTGATTAATAGCTGGGCAGCGAAGCTCCCCATCCAACCTGACAGAGCTTGAGAGGATCTGCAGAGAAGAATGGTAGAAACTCCCCAAATACAGGTGTGCCAAGATTGTAGCGTCATACCCAAGAAGAATTGATGCTGTAATCACTGCTAAAGGTACTTAACTTCTTATGGCTGCAGGGCGGTGCCGGTACACTTATGACAACAGCCCGTCCAAGTGCAGGGCGCGAAATTCAAAATATATATTTTTGAAATATTTAACTTTCACACATTAACAAGTCCAATACAGCAAATGAAAGATACACATCTTGTGAATCCAGCCAACATGTCCGATTTTTTAAATGTTTTACAGCGAAAACACCACGTATATTTTATGTTAGCTCACCACCAAATACAAAAAAGCACAGGTAGCATGCACAAAACCAACCAAACTAACCATCAGATGACAGTCTTATAACATGTTATACACAATAAATCTGTTTTGTTCGAAAAATGTGCATATTTGAGGTATAAATCATAGTTTTACATTGCAGCTACAATCGGAAATAGCACCGAAGCAGCTAGAACAATTACAGAGACCAAATTGAAATACCTAAATACTCATCATAAAACATTTATGAAAAATACATGGTGTACAGCAAATTAAAGACAAACATCTTGTGAATCCAGCCAATATTTCCGATTCTTTAAGTGTTTTACAGCGAAAACACAATATAGCATTATATTAGCTTACTACAATAGCCAACCACACAACCGCATTGATTCAAGCCAACAGTAGCGATAACGAATAAACCAGCAAAAGATATTAATTTTTTCACTAACCTTCATCAGATGACAGTCCTATAACATATTACACAATACATATATGGTTTGTTCGAAAATGTGCATATTTAGCGGCACAAATCGTGGTTATACATTGGGAAAACTTAGCATCTTTTTCCCAGAATGTCCGGATATATTTCTGACACTCACCTATTCTAATCAAATAACTATTCATAGACTTTACTAAAAAATACATGTTGGACAGCAAGTTAAAGATAGCTTAGTTCTTAATGCAATCGCCGTGTTAGAATTCTAAAAATAACTTCATTACGACATGCAGCTTACGTTATGGCGAGAGAGGCTGTTTGAAATGGGCACCTTTCATCCAAGCTACTCAATACTGCCCTGCAGCCCAAAGAAGTTAAAGTACTGAGTAAAGGATATGAGTACTTGTGTTAATGGCATATTTTTGTTTTTCTAAATACATTTTTAAAGATTTCTGAAAACCTGTTTTTGCTTTGTCATTATGGGGTATTGTGTGTAGATTGATGAGGGGAAAATATGATTTAATCCATTTTAAAAGTAAGGCTGTAATGTCACAAAATATGGAAGAAGTCTAGGGGTTTGAATACTTTCCGAATGCACTGTAAATATGTTTACTGTTGCACTTTTGAATACAATCAATGTTCTGTTTTTCTAAATTTGTTTGTCCAATTCTAATCACCTATGTAAATGTGTTTGCAGTTGCGCTTTTGAATACAATTAACCATAGTTGTTTTAATTCTGTCTTGCCCACTCTCTAGTGATGCGTTCTACATCAAGGTAACAACTGATGACAATTAAGAATAAGACATTAATTTGCAGTAAAAACATATTTATTTTTCTGGTTCTCCCACATTTTGTTTGGTGCTCCTTACTTTTTTAAATTAGGGGGGTTTAGAGCCCTGAACACAAGTCTAAAATGCTGCTAGCGGTATGTTGCACCCGCAATTCCGCCCGCGGCAGAACATTTTCTACATTCGTGTTCGTTGATACACCCGTTTTAGTAGGGTCTGCTCTGTTTTTTGGGGGTGTTAACAGATAGAGAACTTTTTTTAAATGTTACTCTATTACAGTAAAATAATGTCTCGATGTGTTTCAGTGTCCATGTGACTGATTCTGTTGGACCAAGCCTCAAATGCAAATAGCATGTTGAAACTGCTTGTTGTCAGAGGAAGACATTTCATTTCGTCTTTGTTATTGTGAGGGGGAGGGGCTTGGTCTCTGCTTGCGAGTGAAAGTGCACACAGCACTGAAGGAGATGAGACCAAAAAGACAAACGCTCATTTTTTAACAAGGCAAGGCAGTAAAAAAATAATAATCTTATTTACAGTGACGGGGAACAGTGGGTTAACTGCCTTGTTCAGGGGCAGAACGACATATTTTAAATTGTCAGCTCGGAGATTTGATCTAGCAACCTTTCGGTTACTGGCCCAATGCTCTAACCACTAGGCTACCTGCTGCCTCATAAAAACTGTAAAGAAAAACAAAACTTGATTCTTGCGATACAGGCATTTGGAACATCACGTTATAACAAATTCGAATTACTTCGATATATATCGCCCGGTGATTGCTAAAGCCCCCTCTGCACTTTCTGAAGCCCCGTCTCTGCCCTTGCCTGCAAGTGTTGGGGTGTAGACCTGCTTGTCCGATCAATCCACTTGTCGAACGACCTCCAGGCTACATTTTATTCTGCGCGTGCAGATTTTGCATTCTGCCTGCCTCGGGGGGATTACTTTAAGTGAAGTTCTGCTACACAGCCAACATTTTTTGAATTAATAAAAGTAGATGGGCCTACCCTACCGGTAGCTCAAAAGTTGGAGCCAATTTTGTAGACCTAGCTGCATTTGAAGGTGTACAGTTTCAACACAAACAATATGCATGAACAATATAGTAAATAAACTCAGCTATTTTTATTTGCCTATAACTGTCAACTACATTTATTTTCAGCAAACTTAACATGTGTAATATTTGTATGAACATAAGATTCAACAACTGAGACATGAACTGAACAAGTTCCACAGACATGTGACTAACCAAAATAGAATAATGTGTCCCTGACAAAGGGGGGGTCAAAATCAAAAGTAATAGTCAGTATCTGGTGTGGCCACCAGCTGCATTAAGTACTGCAGTGCATCTCCTCATGGACTGCACCAGATTTGCCAGTTCTTGCTGTGAGATGTTACCCCACTCTACCACCAAGGCATCTGCAAGTTCCCGGACATTTCTGGGGGGCAATGGCCCTTGCCCTCACCCTCCGATCCAACAGGTCCCAGACGTGCTCAATGGGATTGAGATCCGGGCTCTTCGCTGGCCATGGCAAAACACTGACATTCCTGTCTTGCAGGAAATCATGCACAGAATGAGCAGTATGGCTGGTGTCAGTGTCATGCTGGAGGGTCATGTCAGGATGGGCCTGCAGGAAGGGTACCACATGAGGGAGGAGGATGTCTTCCCTGTAACGCACAGCGTTGAGTTTGCCTGCAATGACAACAAGCTCAGTCCGATGATGCTGTGACACACCGCCCCAGACCATGATGGACCCTCCCTCCAAATCGATCCCGCTCCAGAGTACAGGCCTCTGTGTAACGCTCATTCCTTCGACGATAAATGCAAATCCGACCATCACCCTTGGTGAGACAAAACCGCGACTCGTAAGGGAAGAGCACTTTTTGCCAGTCCTGTCTGGTCCAGCGACGGTGGGTTTGTGCCCATAGGCGACTTTGTTGCCGGTCTTACAACAGGCCTACAAGCCCTCAGTCCAGCTTCTCTCAGCCTATTGCGTACAGTCTGAGCACTGACGGAGGGATTGTGCGTTCCTGGTGTAACTCGGGCAGTTGTTGTTTGTTGCCATCCTGTCCCGCAGGTGTGATGTTCGGATGTACCGATCCTGTGCAGGTGTTGTTACACATGGCCTGCTACTGCAAGGACGTTCAGCTGTCCGTCCTGTCTCCCTGTAGTGCTGTCTTAGCTGTCTCACAGGACGGACATTGCAATTTATTGCCCTGGCCACATCTGCAGTCCTCATGCCTCCTTGCAGCATACCTAAGGCACGTTCACGCAGATGAGCAGGGACCCTGGGCATATGTCTTTTGGTGTTTTTCAAAGTCAGTAGAAAAGCCTCTTTAGTGTCCTAAGTTTTCATAACTGTGACCGTAATTGCCTTCCGTCTGTAAGCTGTTAGTGTCTGAACGACTGTTCCACAGGTGCATGTTCATTAATTGTTTATGGTTCATTGAACAAGCATAGGAAACAGTGTTTAAACCCTTTACAATGAAGATCTGTGAAGTTATTTGGATTTTTACGAATTATCTTTGAAAGACAGGGTCCTGAAAAAGGGATGTTTCTTTTTTGCTGAGTTTATGATAGACTGTTACGAAAGTGCACACACTCACAGACACATACTAAGCGTTGAGGATTGATCATGCAGATAAGGCCATCGAGGAGCCAGATTTTAGACATTGCATATAATTTAACAGTTCACGTCATGCTGTTTGTATAAATAATTGACTGTTATCTCGCAGTTATTTATCCCGGGAAACGGGTGTGGGTTTGGGCGGGAAATCTCGGTAACCCGGTTCCCGCTTTTAAACACGCGTGTGTGTGTGCTGCTTGTCTTATTACTCAGAAGAATATAGGTTCCTCAAGGCTGTTTTGAAGTGCGTTTGATTAATGGGAATCCATTTTACTACTACACGCAGTGTGTTTGCCTGTTAAATTGTCCTTTTTGTGCCTGTAAATGTTTGTTGCTTTGACAGTTGTTCTTGAGGCTATGTTTTTAGTTAATGGAATCTCAACATAACTTCTATCCCTGGGGGAGGGGGAACTGTGTAAATGGGCCAGCAAGGGAGTACTTTTAACTGTAGGATCAGCAGCGATACAATTCTGACACATCGAATGTAGCTTTAAGTATTCTGTTTCGTGTTGTCTTGGTACAAAATTCAACTTTGGAGGGATTTAGGAAGTATCTCTCATAGGTAGGGACAGACATTTTCCCTTTATATAGAAACACTTTGGATTCAATACAACTTTATTTGCCCTCTCTGGGGCAATTAAGAAAGGCACATTGGGTAACATCAACATCCTCCACAGTAAACAGACTGTCTGACTGACTGTTTTGGGTCCTGCTGCTTGGGCTGAGCTATTCATATGACTCTATCTAGGAGTATGATGATGTTTTGAGGCTATTTCCCCACATAGAGATAGCTGATGTACGTGGGCAGTGGTGGTATGTCATGTCACTGTTAGTAATAGTGTCAGTGTAGAAACACAGGCTTTATAATTAGCTCAGTGACTTCTGTCTGACCGGACAGAGCCAACGGAGCAGCTGGCCACAGCGTAACTGATCCATTCATTTCCTTATTTTAGCCCCTCTGCCTGCCCTACCCCTAGCTTTGTGTGCATGCATGCATACGCCTTACAGGCCAGACCACAAGTCGTCTGGATGAGCAGGTAGCACAGCGGCACTGGCGGCATAAAAAATAAATATATTTTGCCTCTGCTGCACTGTATAGACTAGAGATAGTCTCCCTTCTCCAGTGTGCTACAAACAAACGATACAAAGTAGCTTTGATTATGACAACAGGGTGTCTCACAGGGCTCATAAGGTTTTGGTGACTGAAAGAGTGCTCAGCCGTGGTGCTGCAATTTAGAGTATTTTAGCGGTCCCTTGGAATGAGAGACTTGCACTTACTCTGTAGAGCTTTAGATGTGCTTTAATTGTGTTTGGGAGCGCACAAGTGTGTGGGGGGGAGCCAGAGAGGGCGGAAACCGACTGGAGGCTTGGTTGGAATGGAGTTACTGAGTACTGTCCTATCTGGAGGAACCAAGGATGGGATAAACACGTAGATGGAGGAGAGCAATGCAGAGCTGAATACTACATTGGAGGAACGCAATCTTCTTCCAACAGAAGATGTTCATGGTCAGAGTGCTTTACAGTAGCTACTGAGGACACTGTTGCACTTTTGGCATCAGTTGGGGAGCCCAGTAAAAATTGTGCTAGGAGTTGCAACCCTGTACTCTTTTATGAAACCCCTCTTGTACAGATCCTTTTAGCACTGAAGTGATTCTCTCAGGGGTTGTGCAGCCTCCACCCCGGTTCCAATGAATTCCGGGTTATCTGTGGTGTTCGGTCATTTGATGCAGTAGAACCAAGTGATTTGATCCCTGTACTTACATCATGGATCCGACCTCCGACCCCTTAGGTCTAAATGCCAATCAATATTCAATTAATCCTTCTCTGGATGTCACTGATTCAGACAGTCATGGACTAGCTTCCCTTGATGACTGGCCTGGACTTGTTTGCTAAGAACCTCTGCTAAAGGAGACTGGAGTATGTTACTCCTGAAGCCTATTTCTCAATACTTATACGGGATTTTTCTTCAACCTCTCGTGAGTCAGGGAAAGTTTTGAGCCAGCTCATCGTTAAGGATATTCTATTTCTATGATCTTTCTGCCCATGTTTTGTGGTCTAAGGACAGCAGTTCAGTGAGTGACTAACATGGACACACGTAGACTCTGAATTTGCCAATCTTCTGTCTACTTGACGTGTGGAGTTCATCATAGCAGCAGCTTGACTGTCAACAACAGTTGTGAAATGACTTCTACTCTGTGAATTTGTCGGTGATCATTATCTAGGTAGCCTAGCTTACATTCCCCTGAGCTGACTGTAAACAGTGGTTGGACAGTAACTCAAGGTTGAGTCAAATTGGACAACCGGGACCAAGTGTCTGAACGGAGGACTGCAGGACTCCTAGATAGGAAACACAAGCTGGAGGAGCCAAGGCGTTTCTGAAGATGCAGATTCTTTACATGGAGAACTAGATGAGGAATTTCTCTTTACAGTGGTCGTTGGTTGACCAGTTTTATTTGACCTGATCTGTTGATTAGATGAAGACCAATGGAAGTATTTGTCAGTTTGTTTCACTCTTGCACCTCAGTAGGCCTATTTTTTTTTTCTTGCGCTAAATGCATCCACACTTGTATTTGTTCTTCTTTTGGGATGGATGGAAAAAACTCTTATTTTCTTCTCAAAGTCAAGCCATTCAAAGCCATCCTGTTTTTAGAGCTTTTATGTAAAGAAAAATAGAAGTGCTGGCAGGAATGAAGCACCGGGGACATTCCTCCCTGGGATTTTTGTGTATTGTGGCATTTGTAAAGGTGCTCATTTGCTGTACTGCAGTTTAGGGTGGACCCAGCCAGCCAGAGGAGTACACTAGCAACAGCTCTCCACAGTCTGGCCTGTGCAGAGTAGACTGCATGGGCCTGGGCTCTCAACCCTGAGTCGTCTCACTGTTTCATCCATCTGATCCATCTCGTTACATCCACCAGCTTCAGATGGATTGAAAACAGTATTAGCCTCAATGAGGAAATGTGTTTGCACACTGTTATTACAACTGACCAACTGAAAAGATGGCGCCGATGAACATGGCTGACGTTTTCTCCCAAACAATTGTTACATTTTTTTTTTTTTGTGTGTGTTTTGTGTAACTTATTTTTTTACTTATTGTGTACATAATGTTGCTGCTATCGTCTCTTATCACCGAAAATAACTTCTGGACATCAGAAAAGAGATTACTCACCACGGACTGGAAAACACGTTTTCCTTGAACGAGTTTGATGAGAAGGATATCCTGCTTTCACTGGAACAGGCACAGATCCACACCTTTTGCATGAAGAAAAGACACCGGGAAAGGGGTCGCAGATCGGGGATCCTTCTGAGAATCCGGAGGCGAGCAAGCAATCTCCCAATGCCTTCCGTTGTCCTTGCTAACGTGCAATCGTTGGAAAATAATATTGATGACCTACTATTAAGAGTATCCTACCAACGGGACATAAGATGTTACAGTTAATGTTTCACCGAGATGTGGCTGAACGAAGAAACTGACAATCTAGAGCTGCTTGGATTTTCCATTCCACCGGCAGAACAGAAGCTACCTCTGGTAAGACAAGGGGTGTGTCTGTCTTTTTGTCAATAACAGCTGGTGCACGATGTCTAATATTAAAGTCTCGAGGTATTGCTCGCCTGATGTAGAGTACCTTATCATAAGCTGTCGACCACACTATCTACGAAGAGTTCT
Organism: Salvelinus sp. IW2-2015; assembly: GCF_002910315.2. Lineage (NCBI taxonomy): Eukaryota > Metazoa > Chordata > Actinopteri > Salmoniformes > Salmonidae > Salvelinus > Salvelinus sp. IW2-2015. The sequence goes on along the minus strand of NC_036844.1, from coordinate 2,250,233 downwards.
CATTTGTATTATTCATAGCCGTCTATTTAATACCACAAAGTGAAGCTGGCACTAAGACCGCTCTCAACCAACTCTATAAGGCCATAAGCAAAGAAGAAAATGCTCACCCAGAAGCGGCGCTCCTAGTGGCCTGGGACTTTAATGCAGGCAAACTTAAATCAGTTTTACCAAATTAACAGCCTGTCACATGTGCAACCAGGGGGGGGGGGGGATCCTAGACCACATTTACTCCACACACGGAGATGCATACAAAGTTCTCCCCCGCCCTCCATTTGGCAAATCTGACAATTCTATCCTCCTGATTCCCACTTGCAAGCAAAAACTAAAGCAGGAAGTACCAGTGACTCGCTCAATACGGAAGTGGTCAGATGACGCGAATGCTACACTACTGGACTGTTTTGCTAACACAGACTGGAATATGTTCCGGGATTCATCCAATGGCATTGAGGAATACACCACCTCAGTCATCGGCTTCATCAATAAGTGCATCGATGATGTGACTGTACGTACATATCCCAACCAGAAGCCATGGATTACAGGCAACATCCGCATCGAGCTAAAGGCTAGAGCGAGCCGCTTTCAAGGAGTGGGAGACTAATCCAGACACTTAGAAGAAATCCCGCTATGCCCTCAGACGAACCAACAAACAAGCAAAGCGGTCAATACAGGATTAAGATTGAATCCTACTACACCAGCTCTGATGCTCGTTGGATGTGGCAGGGCTTGAAAACTATTAGACTACAAAGGGAAACCCAGACGAGAGCCTACCAGACGAGCTAAATGCTTTTTATGCTTCGAGGCAAGCAACACTGAAGCATGCACGAGAGCACCAGCTGTTCTGGATGACTGTGATATAACGATCTCGGTAGCCGATGTGAACAGAACCTTTAAACAGGTCAACATTCACAAAGAAGCTGGGCCAGACGGATTACCAGGATGTGTACTCAAAGCATGCGCGGACCAACTGGCAAGTGTCTTCACTGACATTTTCAACCTCTCCCTGTCCGGGTCTGTAATACCTACATGTTTCAAGCAAACCACCATAGTCCCTGTGCTCAAGGAAGCGAAGGTAACCTGCCTAAATGATTACCGCCCCGTGACACTTTCGTCGGTAGCCATGAAGTGCTTTGAAAGGCTGGTCATGGCTCACATCAACAGCATCCTCCCGGACACCCTAGACCCACTCCAATTTGCATACCGCCCCAACAGATCCACAGATGACGCAACCTCAATCGCACTCCACACTGCCCTTTCTCACCTGGATAAAAGGAACACCTATGTGAGAATGCTGTTCATTGATTACAGCTCAGCATTCAACACCATAGTGCCCACGAAGCTCATTACTGAGCTAAGGACTCTGGGACTAAACACCTCCCTCTGCAACTGGATCCAGGACAACAACCTCTCCCTCAATGTGAGCAAGACAAAGGAGCTGATCGTGGACCACAGGAAAAGGCGGGCTGAACAGGTCCCCATTAACATCGACAGGGCTGTAGTGGAGTGGGTCGAGAGTTTCAAGTTCCTTGGTGTCCACATCACCAACGAACTATCATGGTCCAGAAACACCAAGACAGTCGTGATGAGGGCACGAGACTCAGGAGACTGAAAAGATTTGGCATGAGCCTCAGATCCTCAGAGTTCTACAGCTGCACCATCAAGAGCATCCTGCCGGTTGCATCACCGCCTGGTATGGCAACTGCTCGGCACTACAGAGGGTAGTGCAAATGGCCTAGTACATCACTGTGGCCAAGCTTCCTGCCATCCAGGACCTATATAATAGGTGGTGTCAGAGGAAAGCCCATAAAATTGTCAGAGATTCCAGTCACCCAAGTTATAGACTGTTTTCTCTGCTACCACCCGGCAAGTGGTACCGGAGCGCCAAGTCTAGGACCAAAAGGCTCCTTAACAGCTTCTACACCCAAGCCATTAGACTTCTGAACAATTCATAAAAATCGCCACCGGACAATTTACATTGAACCCCCCCCCCCCCTCTCTTGTACACTGCAACTACTCGCAGTTTGTTTGTTACCTATGCATAGTCACTTCGCCCCAACCTACATGTAGAAATTACCTCAACTAGCCTGTACCCCTGCACACTGACTCGGTACCGGTGCCCCCTGTATATAGCCTCGTTATTCTTATTGTGTTACTTTCTATTATTACTTTTTATTTTAGTCTACTTGGTAAATATTTTCTTCTTGAACTGCGCTGTTGGTTAAGGGCTTGTAAGTAAGCATTTCACGGTAAAGTCTACACTTGTTGTATTCGGCGCATGTGGCAAATAAAGTTTGATTTGAAAACGTGCTGTATATTTAGTTTCTTATCTCTATTCTCTCCTCGTTTGTCCTTCAAGCATCTACGTGGGTTTGTATCTTCTTGATATCCAATAAGGAGGGGACTTGCAGCGCATGGAGCGTCTCAAATAGAACCAAGTTCTATTTTAGCTCTTTACTACGTAGATGTTCGTGCAATGTGGCCGGTGAGGTTTGCATGTTAGGCTTAAACTTAGGTCAGGATATTCAATTGTAGAAAATAACTGAAAAACATTGATTTCGCTTATTCTAGGTCAGTTTTGTTTCAAACTAGTCAGTGGCCTTGATTGTCTGTGCCATGTGAAAAGTAGCGGCAACATTTACTTGCAATATTTAGCATTAGCCACGTTAGCCCTGTTCATTTGTGACTTCGTAATAACTGCCTCTTTGGCTCAGCCTGTTAGCAGTGTGTGAACCGAGATACCCTGGTGTGCTGCTAGCTTCGCATAGAGAGAGAGGCTCCATAATTGAGGTGGTTGAGTCCATCATTGTTTAATTACACAGCGCAGAGTGGGGTAATGCCTTGTTTTTGTGTGTGTGTGAGAGAGTCCACCGTGGCCTGTTCAGTCACCTCAGCTGAGCAGTGTGTGTGAGTAATAGACTCTGTGTCCGACAAGCAGCAGACTGGTGTGAGATCTAAAGACCAGCTAGCTATAGTGGTTAGACACTGCAACCACAGCTGAGCCATGCGGCAGTGGAGGTGGGTCCCTGCCTAAAAATGTCATGCTGATATGTCATGTCCACTTATTTTCTTCGTGCCACGACAGAACCAACTCTTGACCTTTTCCAACACAAATGCACACTCTGGATATTGGGTAATCGATAATATACTTAAGATGGATGCATCACAGAAAAACACCCTGTGCCTGTCCTGTAGCAGTCTGTGTATGTAATGTGGACTCAACCTCTGCTGTGTTGCGTAATATTATGTTTCTGTAGCCTCAGCAGAGCAGGGCAGCATAAATGGCAGCAGCCCAGGCTGACTAGGGGATGGGACGAGGCATGTGGGGAATGTGGAACTCCAGGGCTCCCTTTTTAGGTGTGTGAGAGAGAGCTGGGAAACGGGCGGGGCAGGGCTGTATCAAAAGACAGAATGGAGGGGTATTTGAAAGAAGGGGGATATTCCTTCACTCCATGGCAGCTGAGTATCACATTACCATTTTCCCATTTCTGAACCCAGTTGAAATAGGAAGCAGAGAGGGGGGTGTGATACCTCATTCCCTCTCTTCCCAACCCCATGGCAGGGTTTGCCCTCTCACCAATCCCTTAGACATCTGGCTCAAAACCGTGATCCGAACCATGAGTTTTGTGATCTGTTGCACCACTAATAGTTACATATCTGGATATTATTTTGACAATATCGCAATATTTCTGCGTATTGGCACCAAAGCATCGTGATAATATCGTATCGTGAGGTCCATGGCAATTCCCAGCCCTGCTATCCAAACCGTATCTTTCGTCATGATTCGCCCAGTTGCATTCGATTTAACGCTATTTCCCCCCCCCCCCCCCCCTCCAATAGAATGAAATTGGACAAATGATGGTGAAATATACTGTCGTCTAAAGCCTGGGTAGAGGCTAAGTGCAGGCAAGTCTTTTCTAATATTCCTTTCTGGTAGAGATTCAGCATGGAGCAGTTTTGTGTGTGTGTGTGTGTGTGTGTGGCGCGCTGTGATGGAACAGTGATTGTCTATTGAGAAACAGTCTTACCATAGTGACGTCATGGGCGAGATAGAAGCATTCTACTGTCTTCAGAACTGGATCATTTCTTTATTTGCCTCGTAAAATTATAGAAAAATAAATAAATAAAATTTCTATCATAAAGCTGTGATTGAGAATAGCTTAGGCTATAGACTTTCGTTCTTGTTATTTTTGAAAGACCCAACTTTAGGACAGCACCTTCGTAGGCTAGAATATTTGGGAAGCTGTTGTTAATAACTTTTATGATATGTTATTGGCCTTTGGTTTTCAACCTCGCTCGGAGGGATTTTCCCGGCCTGTATGGATCATTTCTTAATAAGCTTAAACTTGATTCACCTTGTCATTTTATTTTTCTATAGGCTGTTGATATTGTTTGCTCTCGCTCATTATTAGTCTCCTGACTACCTTACGTTTTTAGCCTATTTATATAGCCTATCGATTGTGGAGAGATGGGATATAGGCAACGCCTTTTTTAAATCGCTAAACACAAGATATTTAAGGAGTATCTGTTTCTATATATAAAAAAATGAACAGGTTTAGGCTATAGCCCATGCCATCCGACAGAGAGAACAAGATCTTCTGACTGAACATTTTGTGCTGCTTTGGTCGAATTTTCCGCTCTGTCTGGCCTACGTTCCTCTCTTGCATTCTGTGTCACATATTTATTGAAATAGGCTATAGCGAATAGTTAAATTACTCGGAATGTCACTTGCTGCCCTGTTGTGCGCTGTGAGACTCCGTGCCAATCAAGTCCAAACTCCTCAAACTCAACTCTGTACCTCGAAGCCAGTTCCACTGCTTTTTGTCATTGTTCCCCTGTAATTATGGACAGATTTTAGATCTGGTGTGTGCAATTAATTATCAGGTAGAACAGAACCAGCAAGCTCCGGACCTAGTAGGGTAAGAGTTGAATACCCCTGGGCTAAACCATCTTCTGTCACATCACAATGTCGTCACCATTGACGATGGCTGTCAATCATCATCGATAGGCGATGCTATTGTAATAATGCCCAAAACTCTCCTCTCCCCTCCCCCTGCAACAGGCCGTCTGGAAGCCAGACCGAGGCAGGGACCTAACCTGGCAAGTCCTGCCCCACTCAGAGCCTTTCCTGTGTGTGAAATGTTTCCCAGCTGATGCCCGCCATCGTCCTCACCTCTCGCCAGCAATGAGATATCATCTTCAGCACTGACAGAGAGCTGAATGAACAGGAGGATTGTGTGGCGGGAGAGGCAGAGCGAGGGAGAGGCAGAGCGAGGGAGAGGCAGAGCGAGGGAGAGGCTAGTAGTACTCCGCTGCTTAAGTGTAATTGGCTCTTTTGGGGACTGTGTGCTCAAGAGTGTCTGGCTGAAGAGCTTTACAGTGGCTGGCGGCCTTTCTCTATCCATCTATCTCTCTCTCTCTCTAGCTGGTCTGTCTCTATGTTTGTGGAGCAGTTTCAAAAAATCTATTTCGGTTATTGAACTACAGTAAGTGAAGTGGATTCACACCTGGTGTGTCTTGCTCGAGGGCACATAGATTATTGTTTTTTCCCCTACCTTGTTGGTTTAGGGATTCGAACTAGCGACCGTTTGGTTACTGGGCCAATGCTCTAACGCCTAGGCTATCTGCCGCCCCCCAGTACAGGATATTAGTGTACTCAACTCGTGTGTTCTACTGTGTACTGAATTATATGCCGCTCTACAGTAGAGTACTATACTCTACCTTTACTGTACTGTCCAAACTTGTGAAACGTAGACGTCCATTATTGGTTCGGTTTCGTCTGGACTAAATCTTAATCTATCATGGACATCTATGTTTAGGCCAAATGAAGACCGGTCCAGATGTCTGTGTACATTGAAATCAAGGCTGGTCCGGAACAGACCAAAAAACGACATGTCGACGTTGAAATCAAGGCCAGCGTGGCCTGACCAAATTTCGGCTACTTTTCAATGTGAGGATGGTGGTTACAGTAAATAGAAAGCGGGGGATTATGGGTAGGTATCAGTAAGAGCCAGGAGAGGTGACATTAATTGGAGAGAGAGGGAGGGGTTGTCCAGACGTGCTTTGATCAAATGAAATTTTATAGGTTACATACACCCTGGTTAGCTGATGTTAATGCGATTGTAGAGAAATGCTTGTGCTTCTAGTTCCGACTGTGCAGTAATATCTAACAAGTAATCTAACAATTTCACAACAACTACCTTATACACACAAGTGTAAAGGAATGAATAAGAATATGTACATATAAATATATGGATGAGCGATGGCCGAACGGCATAGGCAAGATGCAGTAGATGGTATAGAGTACAGTATACACAAATGAGAGAGAGGGAGAGAAGCTGTTTTTCAGTCTCTCGGTCCCAGCTTTGATGCACCTGTACTGACCTGGCCTTCTGGATGATAGCAGGGTGAACACGCAGTGGCTCGGGTGGGTGTTGTCCTTGATGATCTTTTTGGCCTTCCTGTGACATCGGGTGCTGTAGGTGTCCTGGAGGACAGGTACTTTGCCCCCGGTGATGCGTTGTGCAGACCTCACTACCCTCTGGAGAGTCTTACGGTTGTGGGCGGAGCAGTTGCCGTACCAGGCGGTGATACAGCACGACAGGATGCTCTCGATTGTGCATCTGTAAAAGTGTGAGTGTTTTAGGTGACAAGCCAAATTTCTTCAGCCTCCTGAGGTTGAAGAGATGCTGTTGCGCCTTTTTCACCACGCTGTCTGTGTGGGTGGACCATTTCAGTTTGTCCGTGATGTGTACACCGAGGAACTTAGCTTTCCACCTTCTCTACTACTGTCCCGTCGATGTGGATAGGGGGGTGCTCCCTCTGCTGTTTCCTGAAGTCCACGATCATCTCCTTTGTATTGTTGAGTGTGAGGTTATTTTCCTGACACCACACTCCGAGGGCCCTCACCTCCTCCCTGTAGGCAGTCTCGCCGTTGTTGGTAATCAAGCCTACCACAGTAGTGTCGTCTGCAAACTTGATGATTGAGTTGGAGGCGTGCATGGTCACGCAGTCATGGGTGAACAGGGAGTACAGGAAAGGGCTGAGCACGCACCCTTGTGGGACCCCAGTGTTGAGGATCAGCGGGGTGGAGATGTTGTTTCCTACCCTCACCACCTGGGGACGGCCCGTCAGAAAGTCCAGGACCCAGTTGCACAGAAATTCGCTCTGGCTATCTACTCTGTAGCGCTCTCCATAGCGCTCTCGTCGGAGTGCGCTAGAGCGCAGGATAACTGACAAATTTATGAACGCACAACACCTGTTGAATATGGCCGGTGTCAGTAAACATTGGCAAAAAAGCGTAAAATTGTTTCGCAGTGACATTCCATTGAAATTGTTACTTGCATAGAGGAGTCTTTTAAGACATGTAGCTAGGTAAACAATGAACCATAATCCCAACTCATGACGTTACTACCCTGCATGAATCTGCAAGTAGTTAACCAACCAGGGTCAATGCTAGCTAGCTAACATTAGGCTATAACTAGCAAAGCAAATAATAATACTACACAGATCATACATGTAACGTTAGCTAGCGAGCAGCCAGCTAACGCTATCTAGCTAACTTACACTTTAACTTGAAAGGAAAACGACTTTGTCAAAATTAGAAACGTGTAATATCTGGAAATGTAGCTAGCTAGACTATCGTATACATGCAATGGGCGCTTCTCCCTGTCACGGATGCCATGGTTGCAATTACTTAGTTTGACGATGTAATCCGGAGACAGGTGTTTTCTCCATCTCCTTAGCTATCATACTCTTATTCCACTGATTTCAAAACTCGGTCCTCCAGAAATTGGAGAGCAATACTTATGCAATTCTACTACGCTATATATATTACTACCGTTCAAAAGTTTGGGTCACTTAGAAATGTTCTTGTTTTTGAAAGAAAAGCTACATTTGTTGTCCATTCTAAAATAACATAAAATCGATCAGAAATACAGTGTAGACATTGTTAATGTTGTAAATGACTATAGTAGCTGGAAAGGCATATATATATATATATATATATATATATATACACTGCTCAAAAAAATAAAGGGAACACTTAAACAACACAATGTAACTCCAAGTCAATCACACTTCTGTGAAATCAAACTGTCCACTTAGGAAGCAACACTGATTGACAATAAATTTCACATGCTGTTGTGCAAATGGAATAGACAAAAGGTGGAAATTATAGGCAATTAGCAAGACACCCCCAATAAAGGAGTGGTTCTGCAGGTGGTGACCACAGACCACTTCTCAGTTCCTATGCTTCCTGGCTGATGTCAGAGCCCTGCAAAATGACCTCCAGCAGGCCACAAATGTGCATGTGTCTGCTCAAACGGTCAGAAACAGACTCCATGAGGGTGGTATGAGGGCCCGACGTCCACAGGTGGGGGTTGTGCTTACAGCCCAACACCGTGCAGGACGTTTGGCATTTGCCAGAGAACACCAAGACTGTAGTGACGCTTCTTGCACTGAGATGCAGTGCCTTAGACCGCTGCTTCCATGTGTGTGTGTGTGTGTTAACTATTTAACTGTACTAGAATGCTTAAAAGGCAGATAACATTTTAAATATCGGTTATCGGTATAATTTTTGGGGGGCTTTGAAAATATGACATTTTTGGCCGATACCGATGTCCGATATCGGTGCATCACTATAAATATGCATCAACCAGTGAGTCTTGCGAAGGGTATACAGAGATGACCAGTTTACAGAGGAGTATAGAGTGCAGTGATGTGTCCTGTAAGGAACATTGGTGGCAAATCTGATGGCTGAATGGTAAAGAACATGTAGCCGCTCGAACACCCTTACTCTCCCTCGATCCTGACTAGTCCCTGCCCCTGACAAACATCCCACAGCATGATGCTGCCACCACAATGCTTCACCGTAGGGATGCTGCCAGGTTTCCTCCAGAAAGTACGCCTGGCATCCAGATAATCTTGTTTCTCATGGTCTGAGTCCTTTAGGTGCCTTTTGTCAAACTGCAAGTGGGCTGTCGTGCCTTTTACTAAGGAGTGGCTTCAGTCTGGCCGATCTACCATAAAGGCCTGATTTTTATGGCTTGCTACAGAGTTGTCCTTCTCAAACGTTCTCCCTTCTCCACAGAGGAACTCTCTGGAGCTCTGTCAGAGTGACCATCAGGTTCTTGGTCACACCTCTGACAAAGGCCCTTCTCCCCCGATTGCTCAGTTTGGCCTGGTGGCCAGCTCTAGGAAGACTCTTGGTGGTTCCAAACTTCTTCTAATTATGAATGATGGAGGCCACTCTGAGCTCTACGGACAATTCCTTCGACCTTATGGCTTGTTTTTTTCTCAGACATGCACTGTCAACTGTGGGACCTTATATAGACAGGTGTGTGCCTTTCCAAATCATGTCCAATCAATTGAATTTACCACAAGTTGAATCCGATCAAGTTGTAGAAACATCTCAAGGATGATCAATGGAAACCGGATGAATCTGAGCTCAATTTCTAAGATATTTCTAAAAACCTGTTTTTGCTTTGTCATTATGGGGTATTGTGTGTAGATTGAGAGAAATTTATTTTAGAATAAGGCTGTAACGAAACAAAATGTGTAAAAAGTAAAGGGTTCTGAATACTTTCCGAATGCACTGTACATATACACTAAGTATGTGGACACCCCTTCAAATTAGTGGATTCGCCGATTTCATCCACACCCGTTGCTGACAGGTGTATAAAATCGAGCACGCAGCCATGTAATTTCCATAGACAAACATTGGCAGTAGAAGGACCCCTACTGCAGAGCTCAGTGACTTTCAATGTGGCACCATCATAGGATGCCAACTTTCCAACAAGTCAGTACGTCAAACTGTAAGTACTGTTATTGTGAAGTGAAAACGTCTAGGAGCAACAAAGGCTCAGCCGCGAAGTGGTAGGCCGTACAAGTTCACAGAACGGTACTGCCTAGTGCTAAAAGCATAGTGCGTAAAAATTGTCTGCCCTCGGTTGCAACACTCACTACTAAGTTCCAAACTGCCTCTGGAAGAAACTTCAGCACTAGAACTGTTCGTCTGGAGCTTCATGAAATGTTTTTCCATGGACGAGCAGCAACACACAAGCCTAAGATCACCATTTGCAATGCCAAGCGTCGGCTGGAGTGGTGTAAAGCTCGCCGCCATTGGACTCTGGCGTGGTGGAAACACGTTCTCTGGAGTGATGAATCACGCTTCACAATCTGGCAGTCTGACGTACTTATCTGGGTTTGGCGAATGTCGGGAGATCGCTACCTGCTTGAATGCATAGTGGTAACTGTCAAGTTTGGTGGAGGAGGAATAATGGTCTGTGGCTGTTTTTCATGGTTCGGGCTAGGCCCCTTAGTTCCAGGGAAGGGAAATCTTAATGCTACAGCATACAATGACATTCTAGACGATTCTGTGCTTCCAACTTTGTGGAAACAGTTTGGGGAAGCCCTTTCCTGTTTCAGCATGACAATGCTCCTGTGCAGAAAGCGAGGTCCATGCAGAAATGGTTTGAGATTGGTGTGGAATAACTTGACTGGACTGCACAGAGCTCTGACCTCAACCCCATCTAACACCTTTGGAATGCTGACTGCAATGCAGGCCTAATCGTCCAACATCTGTGTCCGACCTCACTAATGCCCTTGTGCCTAAATGGAAGCAAGTCCCAAGCAGAAATGTTCCAACATCTAGTGGAAAGCCTTCTCAGAAGAGTGGAAGCTGTTGAAGCCGCAAAGGGGGAACCAACTCCATATTAATACACATGATTTTGGAAAGAGATGTTCGAGGAGCAGGTATCCGCATACTTTTGCCATGTAGCCATCCCTTAATTAAAAAAATATAGACTCTTAGCTTTCATGTCACAACCAATTTGACATGCTCCTATAAACTTCACGTTGGTGCTCATGGGTCCTTTTACATGGAAGTGACCCATAGTGTTTGTCTCCCTGGATCAGATTTTAGGTGGCTTGCTGCTCTCAGCTGGTGTTAGAGCTATTGACTGCGTTTATATCAATACAGAAAAGGCTCTAGACAAGACTGGAGGAAAGATGGCAAAACAATTGGCACAATTTCAGTATATAAGAGACAAAGACCAGAGTTAATCTCATTGTCACTGCATGTAGCTAGCTGACTGATGCACATTTCTATCAGTTTGTGATTATTTAGTTAGCCTGCTTGTTTCACCTCAGGTGACCTGCTGACAGCCAGCCAGCCCAGCCTCTCACAACAGTACGCTGAAACACACAGCAGGGCTGGCGGCCAAAATAAATGCTGAGAAATGCACCAAACTACAAAAGGTCACTTGAAAGGCCTGGCTGGTGTGTGTGTGTGGCGTGCATCTCGTGTGTGTGTGGCTCTATCTTGTGTGTGTGTCGTCTAGCTCTCCCACAGAACAGTAGAAAACAGGACTACCGTGACCAGGTTTTGGTCTTACTGACTGGAGGGGATGTGATAGAAATATCCATAAAATCATTATCCATAGTAGGATAGGCTCTTTGGACACAATGGTGTTAAGGTGTATAGGCCTAGATGTAGTGCATTCGGAAAGTATTCAGACCCCTTGACTTTATCCACATTTTGTTACAATACAGCCTTATTCTAAAACAGACATTTTTGCAAATGTATTAAAACATAATATAACATTTACATAAGTATTCAGATCCTTTAGTCAGTACTTTGTTGAAGGAACTTTGCCAGCGATTACAGCCTCAAGTCTTCTTTGGTATGATGCTACAAGCTTGGTAAACCTGTATTTGGGGAGTTTATCCCATTCTTATTTGCAGATCCTCTCAAGCTCTGTCAGGTGGGATGGTGAGCGTTGCTGCACAGCTATTTTCAGGTCTCTCCAGAGATGTTCGATTGAGTTCAAGTCCTGGCTCTGGCTGGGCCACTCAAGGACATTCAGAGACCTGTCCCGAAGCCACTCCTGCTTTGTCTTGGCTGCGTGCTTAGGGTCGTTGTCCTGTTGGAAGGTGAATCTTCGACCCAGTCTGAGGTCCTTAGACGTCTGGAGCAGGTTTTCATCAAGGATCTTTCTCTACTTTGCTCCGTTCATCTTTCCCTCGATCCTGACTAGTCTCCCAGTCTCTGCCGCTGAAAAACATCCCCACAGCATGATGCTGCCACCAACACACCTCATCGTAGGGATGGTGCCAGGTTTCCTCCAGACGTGACGTTTGGAGTTCAATCTTGGTTTCATCAGACCAGAGACTCTTGTTTCTCATGGTCTGAGAATCCTATGGGTGCCTTTAGGCAAACTCCAAGTGGGCTGTCACGTGCCTTTTACTGAAGAGTGGCTTCCGTCTGGCCACTTCCATAAAGACCTGATTGGTGGAGTGCTGCAGAGATTGTTGTCCTTCTGGAAGGTTCTCCCATCTCCACAGAAGAATTCTAGAGCTCTGCAGAATGACCACCATTCTCCCCGATTGCTTAGTATGGACGGGCGGCCAGCTCGAGGAAGAGTCTTGGTGGTTCCAAACTTCTTCCATTTAAGAATGATGGAGGCCACTGTGTTCTTGGGGACCTTCAATGCTGCAGAAATGTTTTGGGACCTTTCCCCAGATCTGTGCCTCGACCATAATTTGCAAATAAATTCATTAAAAATCCTACAATGTGATTTTCTGGATTTTTTTTCTTCTCATTTTGTCTGTCATAGTTGAAGTGTACCTATGATGAAAATTACAGGCCTCTCTCATCTTTTTAAGTGGGAGAACTTGCACAATTGGTGGCTGACTAAATACTTTTTTGCCCCAACTTGTATTTTTTATTCGGTACATGGGAACTTAACCGCAAAAGCTATTTTTATATGCACTATGTCATTAAGCCAGCCTTTTATCTGTTAGTCATTTTTGACAGAAACACTTCTCTGGTAAGAAAATGTGCAGTTTTTATGAATATTCGCATGAAAATCTGTCGTAAATTGGATGGAAACCAAGCTACTGTCTAGCTTTTTGTTTTGGTGATTGATAGTTCTCAAAGATTATATTATAAAAATATATATTTGTCCATTATCTTGTCTACATGGTTTCAGTCATTTAAGTGTACACTGAACATTTTTCCATCCCAAAAATGGAAAACTACACTGTTTGGACATGGACTTCTCGAAAAAATGCTGGATTTCAATGGCAGAAAAATACCTTATTTCCAAAAGTTATTTTCGGCGGTAGGTAATAATACTACAAATGTTCTGAGCAGATAATTTAAGAAAATAAAAAAATACTGGAAAGTTGGCTAGGAGCTTGAAACAGGATGGACGTGTCTGTCGGCGCCATCTTGTTATACTGTACTGTACAGTAGAGTGGAATAGAGTACAGTACACAGTAGAGCACACTAGTGTTGAGTTCACGAATGTACTGTACTGAACTATGCTGAACAAAAATATAAACTCAACATGCTTATGCCCACCTATTTCTGTGCCCCTGCCCAGTCATGTGAAATCCATAGATTAGATTAGGGCCTAATGAATTTATTTATATTGACTAATTTCTTTATATGAACTAACTCAGCAAAATCTTAGAAATTGTTACATTTATATTTTTGTTCAGTATAGATGGATATTGACAACAAAGTTATGCAATGTAAAAGTATTGTCCCAGTTTTGTTGTGTACATTATTGATGGTCCCTACTAGCGGCAGAGATAGGCTATCCAATGTCAAACCAACTTTGCCACGGTCGCACACCAGCCAGCTGAAGTAATTGGCATGGCTGACGTGACGCAGGGAGAGCTGTGACCACACTGGTCTGGAAAGGAGGCCGTTTGTTAATGCAACATTCGCTCAGAAATTGTGCGAGGGCTTTGATTGGTTCTCTCAAATGTTTTTTCCCCTTGGGAGTTGAAACCTCTCGTTGTTTGGAATGGGGCGGTGCTCGTGGGCTGTGAGTGTTTGAGTGAGAAAGACACAGAGAGCCAACAAGTAAAAGTATAACCCCCTTCATTATCGACAGATTGTGCCAACATTAAAGAGCCATTGCAGAATCTGAAATCAAGAGGACTTCGAGAGTTAGGTGTTAGCCACAATAGAGTTGTATGGTTTGTTAAATTTTGAAATCAATGGTTTTTGTTTGGCATAAAATCTTAATAAAAATATCAGCGGAATTCCATTAGAGGATTTGCCCCTATATTTGAGTCTCTATGTTGAGTCAGTCTGTTTTTCTCTTGTTGGTGTTATTTTTGTCGTTGGCAGGGCCTGTTGCATCCTCTCAGCTATACGGTTCGGATGAATAGCCTCAAGAATAGCCTAGAGTCGTCTTTGTGTGTGTGCGTGAGCACTGAGTGTGTGTTTTTGGGTCCGTGTGTGTGCCTGTGTGTGTTTGTCCGTGTTTTTAGGTTTGGGCGGTATACCGTATACCGGGGTATTTGGAAATAGCCACGGGAGGGTTTTTCAATACTGTTGAAACGATGTATTCGATTATTTTATGTATACATTTGAGTAGTGGTTAGCTTCTTTCAAAATCAATCTTCATAACAGCAGACAATACCCTCCTGGATCAAGAGCCTTGCTGTCTAATATAGTTTTGTGTGTACTTGTATAACTTAATCAGCTGGGATGTCTTTCCTGCAAATGCATTAGGTCAGGGACTGTAACATTTTCGTAATGCACTCGTTAGCATTTAGTGAGCATTCTCTATGGTATTTGACATGAACTTGTTAGCATTGCGAACCTCCGGATTACAAATGCTTGTTAGCATTGCTAACCTACAGATAGCACATGCTCAGTTGTTATTTGCAAGTAGTATCCCATGTGTTCAGTGTCTGTGTTGCCGAATATCCCGGTATGGCACAAGGTCGTGATGACAATCTGGGTACCGCCCAAGCTTCGTGTCTGTGTGTGTTCCATGAGTGTGTGCCTGCGTTTTTGTTCCATGAGTGTGTGTGCATATACAGGACAATTGAATGACCCAGCCCCCAGGCACTGTGCTGCACCCCATGGACACCCATAGGGGAGAGTGGGGTGATTTGACCCAAAGGGGTAAGTTGAGCCACCATTTTTTTTAGGAAACCATACACAAAATGAATAATTTGACCAAATATTTAGGAAGAGGTCATCATTTCATGGAAAGAAGAAACAGATCCCCAAAGTTTTACACCAAGTCTAACAAATGTGAACATGGTTTTAAAACGGTAGTGGCAACCACTTTTTAAAAAAACATTTTTTTTAGACAAGCTATGTTTTCAAAACTGTTATGATTACATGAATTCTAATTTATTTCCAGGGATACGCAATATCCTGAAATACATGTAGATATCTTTGTCAGAAAGAATACCATATTTCCCTTGATGGAGTGATGTTGAATGTACAAAATCGCTCATCTTACCCTACTGGCTGACCTGAGCTGGTGGCATGCCCTCAAAGAACTGTCGTCAAAATAACGTTTTTACATGGATTCTATGTAGGCGTACACATGTGTATGCCTGGTACGCCCACTGCACTTGGAAACATTCAATCCAATAATTAGACTTTATTGGGAACACGCTGGAAAGGGGAGAGGGAGTACTTCAGTTTCAGCCTTACTATGGAATCGAAATAGTTGACCTAGCCTTTTTCCAGCCTTTTGCATATGGATTAGTTATAAGCCCAGGAGGCTTTCTGCTAGTTGCTGGGCTGTTTGAATATGCTGGATAGGCTATATCGGACACACACACAGGCCTTTAGTTTGTACCACTAGGCTATTCTCTTTGATGCAGCGTGTGTGCGACAGGAGAGACTCATAGATTTAATGGGTTTTGTGTGTTTGTTTTTTTTTCCTCTCCTCGGGGCCCTTATGGTGTAGCATTGTGTTTTAGCGCCGGCCCTAATACGGCTTGTGCCTTGCACCACTCACCCATATAATCAACACGCCATTAGTGAGAAATGTCACTCCCCAAGGCAGAACGAGAGAGAGAGAGGGTGTGATGGGGCCTTGTTGGCTCCGTACTTAGTTGAACAGAGGGGCATTGAGACAAGACTCGGTCAGTGTTTGTGTTCTCCCCACAATGTACACACAAACCCTTATCCCAGCCATTTCCTTACTGTCAAAGTGCTACTGTCTTACATTTGACACAATGGCTTCTCTGAGTAGGTGTTGGAGCATGTTTCTCGTAGTTCTAGTCTTCGAAGGAAGACTTTACGACTAAGTGGTATCATTGTAGTCCCGACGCAGTGTATTGGAATGGAATTAGTGGGCTATGGCTCATTCAGTATTGTTTAAACAACATGTATCTTAAGTTAGGCTACCTTTTTATAAGCTTTAACACCCCCACATATAGATATCTTTAAATCTCGTCACCAAAGAGCTTCTAATGTCCTGTTTGGAGTCACAGTTTGTGTCAGTGATCGCTGTATACAACATCATCACGGCTGCTGTTATTTTGACTAGTTTTCTTCTCTTTCTAAAGGTGTGATCGTGACTATTTTGGCAGTGATAAATAAGACTGAACTGGATTTCCCCCAGATAGTGGCATGATAGGCATACTTCCTCATCAGCCTATCAGACTTAGATGTAGACATATGCAGGCATAATAGTTTAGAGCCTGCGCGAATATCAAGTTTGTCAAAAATAGATTTTCTAGTGGTGTCACAGCCATAGAGGGACATCAAAACACATTCCAAGGTGTCTGTTGTAATAGTACTATAGATCTACTAGTACTGTCTATTATAGAGTGCTGATATAGATCTGTCTGTACATTGCATTCTCACTATGCTCTGTTAGACATGGTCCACCAGTCCATCAGTTCCCATTAACTCCAGTGTTTTCTGTAAATCTTGGGAGTTCCGGGCTGGGAGTTTGTCCAGGGGGCATGCAGAACGAGCTTTATTTTGGTGGCCTCTAATACATATCTAATGCTTTGATTCCATCCCAAAAATACACAGCTAAATTATTGAATACTTTTACCTGATTGGTAAAATTAGTTGTGGTATTGAGTAGAAAGACATTACAATTAAAATGACTGAAAATGTATGAATTCAGTGTTAGTAGTTTTAGATATCGTCTTGGCCTAGGGTCCCGTGTGGCTCAGTTGGTAGAGCATGGTGCTTGCAACGCCAGGGTTGTGGGTTCGATTCCCATTCGATTCCCGACCAGTACGAAAATGTATGCACTCACTAGTATAAGTCGCTCTGGATAAGAGTGTCTGCTAAATGACTAAAATGTTAAAATGCCTATATGATTAGGACTTTTTTTAAAGTAAGATAACCTTTTTTAACATTAAACCTGTCTTCTCTTGAGATTAAAGTCATATTTTCAGTTTTACTGAAAGATATGACTTGTGACAATTTTGTTCTTCAAATTATGTATTTTATTGTTTCTGCTGCTGTGGACACTTAGGGTAAGGGAAACAATGTCATTTTGTTATTTGGGTGAACTAGCCCTTTAATAGTTTGGCCTATCAATCACTGTGGGTGGGATTGACATGGGAGGGGGGCAGGATGTTTGTGAGTGAGTTGGTAGGGTTTCAGACCTTGAGGGACTTTGAGGGAAGGCGGTAGTAGGGCTGGGCGGTAAAACTGTATTTTACTATATATCGGTATTGATGCATGTGCCGTTTTGAGTTTTTACTTTACCTTCTATAATGGTATTGCAATATTTGGTTTGTTAAATGTGATATGCAACTCTGGAGCGTATGTCAGTTTTTATAGTTAACTCCATTTGATACTTGTGTCATCTCTCTCCCTCTCCTCCTGCTGCTGCATACTACTAACCACACCAAGCCCTGCGCCCTGTCACTCAAGTAGAGAGCACTTTCTTGCTGTTCACTCTACATCAGGGGTGTCAGAGTCAAGGCCCGCGGGCCACATCCGGCCCGCGAGAAGGTTTTTTACGGCCCCTGGGATGATCTTGATTTATTATTAGAACCGGCCCGCAGACCGCAGCAAGCCGGCAGCCCGCAGATCTTTTACACGCACCAATACTACATTTCCCACAATGCAACGGTGACGCACCGAGCAGTAGGCTGCTTCATTTCAATATTTATTGGCACAGCAGTCGTCAGCATCACAGTAAAATTAACTTTCAGATACCCATCAAAAATGGCAAAACGGAAGGTGGACACTGAGAACCGGGGGTTTCAAACAAGGTGGGAGTCGGATTTCACGGAGGTAGCTGGAAAACCTGTGTGTCTTCTGTGTGGAGAAAGTGTGGCGGTACTGAAAGAGTATAATCTGAGACGACATTATGAAAGCGAAACACGCGGACAAAAACAAGAATATGGACATGGAACAAAGGCTACAAAAGGCAGAGGAATTAAAACGAGGCCTCAAATCTCGACATGGGCTCTGCTTCAAACAAATCACAAGGCCAGGCTGCTGTCAAGGCCAGTTTTATTTTGGCAGAAGAGATCGCTAAATCAGCCCGGCCATTTACGGAGGGGGATTTCATCAAAAACTGCATGATTAAAGTTTGTGACGAAGTTTGCCCAGAAAAAAGGCAACTCTTTTTAAATGTGAGTCTGAGCAGAAACACCATTGCCGTAGGTTTTCAGTAGGTTCAATTAGGTTCACTAGACTATATGCGTCATTTAAAAATTTTTCAATGAACATTCGAACAGTCCGGCCCTCGGCTTGTAGCTAAATTTTTTATTTGGCCCTCCGTCCATTTGACTTTGACACCCCTGCTCTACATGGTCAGATGGATGCAACAATGTTGGTGACATGCTGCTTTCCATAAGCGTTTTATACACTATTAGTTTGCATCTTACTGTCTGCAAACTACTATCTGCTAGTTTGTCTTTTCTTAGCAAGGTGTGATAAAATAATTTGTTAGCCGCTAATGCTAATTGCTAGTTAGCTGGCCAGCTAGCTTGCTAAATGTACTAAGAGTCTGAGCAAACGTAGCTAGCTAGCTAATACTGCCTGGTGCTGGTGTAGGCCTAGATAAGCATATTTTTGCAACGGTATCTTATCAGAGAGGAATAGACAAGTAATGAATATGTTGTCTAGCTAGCTAGCAACATGATATAAAAAAACATGTAATGTAACATCTAAATTAGGGTCGCCTGGAAACACTGACAAACACTTTGATTCCTACCCTGTCAGTAATACCCTGGTTTTTTAATTCGTTGTCACGTCAAACAACAATGTATCACAAGGTGCTGCCCACTATATTCCAACTATAGAATTAGAATAATCATTATATTTACATAATTCCAACAGTTCACCAATTAACTAGGCCTATATTTTTTGCTCATATCATGCTGCTTGGCACAGTGTGGACATGATACAACTGCAGGAAATTCATAAATGCTGGATATTATTTTTGTTTGGAGTTGGAATGAACAGTATAAATGGAGAAAGCCCTATTGAAATCACTTATTTGTGTTGCCACCCTATGGTCATGAACTACTCATAAAGCATATTTAAAACTTTTATTATTAAAAAACATACCGTCATACCATAAGCAATTACAAAAATATGGTGATATCACCATAGATTAGTAATCTAGTCAGAGAAATTTGTCTAATCTACTCTTTAAATTTCTGTTTATTGTGGAAAAATTATTTTAAAAAGGATTCTGTCAAGTGGACATGGATTTATGAAACAATATAGAATTGCAGGAAAATGGTTTTAAAAATGCAACAAAAAAACAGACCCCCCCCCCCCGCCAGATTGTGCACTTTTATACAAAGTCAAGCGCCCATGAGTAGTCCTACAGGTATGATTGAAGAATGAAGCAGGTGTTAAACATGGGCTTTACTACACAGAAAGCAGCAATTGACTACTCCATTGTCAACACTTTAATCAAATCAGTAGGCCTATATCTATCTTTTAATAATAGCATATAAATATTTTTAGCTTTAATAACCTTCAATCTGTTTTCTTTTAGCATATTTTAGACCAGAATTGTTCCCTTTCTCCACTACCTATTGTTCCTGCAGTGAGGATTCTTCATCGAATGTTTATAATTTATCTGCATATAATCGCCAAAAAGCAGTATGCTCATTAGAGAGCCAAATGATTGACTCTCACTGATGCGATTTGGTCCCTTTCACCTAAATGATCTGTTCAAAAAGAGCTCTTCATTCCTAGAAGAATGGGTAGACACACCGGAGGAAGGAAGCTTCCCCCCCCCCATGCCTACTAGTCATTGAGTTGACATGTGGCGTAGTCACACTAGTCAACCACTCTATATGGGAGTAGATGGAGAGTGGTTGGTCACTGGAGTCCCACAGGGGTGTGCACCGACACCGCTCCCCTTTACACAGTCTGACTTCCTCTCCGCCCCAGCACTCCTTCCTGTGGCTCATTGTTCTGGAGCACGGCTCAGACCGGAAACCCACCAGGAACAACCCCACCAATCGCTGGACTGGACCCAGTCCTCCATGACTTCTCATCTCACGTGCCTAGAGTAGTCTAGCATTCCATTCCTTCATTCCATTTCTCTGTAGGTCTCTTGCTCAGTGCTCTACAGTGTGACCATTTACTCACATTTGCATCTAAAAATAGATGTGCGAACTGAAAAAGTGAATTATGATCAAGGGATATGCTAAATAAGTCTAACAAAGTACTACATTAGCATGCAAGTTAGCAAACCAAATGCATAGCTGGGGCCCTGAGTTCGAGATAAATTATTTGGCACATATTTTATATGGTTAAACTTTTATAGGTCTAAGATATGTAACTAAACTCAGCAAAAAAAGAAAGGTCCCTTTTTCAGGACCCTGTCTTTCAAAGATAATTCGTAAAAATCCAAATAACTTCACAGATCTTCATTGTAAAGGGTTTAAACACTGTTTCCCATGCTTGTTCAATGAACCATAAACAATTAATGAACATGCACCTCTGGAACGGTCGTTCAGACACTAACAGCTTACAGACGGTAGGCAATTACGGTCACAGTTATGAAAACTTAGGACACTAAAGATGCCTTTCTACTGACTCTTTAAAACACAAAAAGAAAGATGCCCAGGGTCCCTGCTCATCTGCGTGAACGTGCCTTAGGTATGCTGCAAGGAGGCATGAGGACTGCAGATGTGGCCAGGGCAATAAATTGCGATGTCCGTACTGTGAGAAGCCTAAGACAGCGCTACAGGGAGACAGGACAGACAGCTGATCGTCCTCGCTGTGGCAGACCACGTGTAACAACACTTGCACAGGATCGGTACATCCGAACATCACACCTGCGGGACAGGTACAGGATGGCAACAACTGCCTGAGTTACACTAGGAATGCACAATTTCTACATCAGAGCTCAGACTGTCCGCAATAGGCTGAGAGAGGCTGGACTGAGGGCTTTGTAGGTCTGTTGTAAGGCAGGTCCTCACCAGACATCACCGGCAACACTGTCGCTGGACCAGATAGGACTGGCAAAAAGTGCTCTTCACTGACGAGTCGTGGTTTTGTCTCACCAGGGGTGATGGTCGGATTTGTGTTTATCGTCGAAGGAATGAGCGTTACACCCAGGCCTGTACTCTGGAGCGGGATCGATTTGGAGGTGGAGGGTCTGTCATGGTCTGGGGCGGTGTGTCCACAGCATCATCGGACTGAGCTTGTTGTCATTGCAGGCAATCTCAACGCTGTGCGTTACAGGGTAGACATCCTCCTCCCTCATGTGGTACCCTTCCTGCAGGCGCATACTGACATGACCCTCCAGCATGACAATGCCACCACACACAGAACGAGCAGTATGGCTGATTTCCTGAAAGACAGGAATGTCAGTGTTCTGCCATGGCCAGCGAAGAGCCCGATCTCAATCCCATTGAGCACGTCTGGGAACTGTTGGATCGGATGGTGAGGGCTAGGGCCATTCCCCCCCAGAAATGTCCGGGAACTTGCAGGTGCCTTGGTGGAAGAATGGGTTAACATCTCACAGCAAGAACTGGAAAATCTGATGCATTCCATGAGGAGGATGCACTGCAGTACTTAATGCAGCTGGTGGCCACACCAGATACTGACTGTTACTTTTGATTTTGACCCCCCCTTTGTTCAGGGATACATTATTCCATTTCTGTTAGTCACATGTCTGTGGAACTTTTTCAATTTATGTCTGTTGTTGAATCTTGTTATGTTCATACACATATTTACACATGTTAAGTTTGCTGAAAGTAAACGCAGTTGACAGTGAGAGGACGTTTCTTTTTTTGCTGAGTTTAGCGAGCTTTAGCAGTGAAATTCAAGTGTAACTTTGTCTCTCTTGCGCTGCACAACAGTGGATAGGCACTTCACGAAATCTTCCGTTTTCTCCGTGAGCTCTTTGTAAACAAACATACCATGTGACTAGCTTCATCAGTTGCTTTGGGGAACGGCTTTGTAATGAAAAAATAATGCAATAGGTGAAATTAAGAACACAATCTTCTGTATCTATTAGCCTAGTGCACAAGTTGCCTGCAGGTATTTATTCAAAAATAAGTATATTTATTTATTTTGGTATTGACAGTATTTAAAATCATACCGTGGCTATTTCCAAATACCCTGGTATACGGTATATACTGTATAACACTCAAGCCTAGTATGAGCACATGGGCGAGTTGTGATTTTGAAAAATGTGTTGCTGTAGCTATTTTCAAAGTATTTCTGCCGTGTTTTCCTAACTGGTAATTTATCATACAAAGAACTACGTAGAGTCCCATAAATACTACCTAGGGCTGTGATGATACCAGTATCGCAATATTTTTCCATGGCAATAATGAAAACACGAAGCAGACAAAACTCTTTGGTCCTTCAAAATCTGCTGTATCGTCCAGAACCCTAATCGTTAGTGCATTTTGTGAAGTGTTGAAATATATATTTTTTAAGTGTTGGTCGAATTGACCCGGAAGTCTGTGACTTTGTCCTCGTGTTTTCTTGGCTATTTTACTTTTATTCACACACTAGATTCGTTTTTTTTCCATTTTAGTTTGCGCTTGCTCAACTGCTAGTGAAGAGATGTAGTAGAATCTCATGTCTCACAGACAGACATGTGAGTTCCCCCTTTACCATGGTTACATCCCACCCTTAAAGGGGCAGCAGAACATTTTGGTCTCACCTAAGTGACTCAAATATTTGAGGGTACATAGTGCTTGATTTGAGCATGGAACACTCCAAAAACCTTTTCATTCATGAACTTTTAGTTATTTCTTATCATAAACACTATTCCTTAAATACTTTAATTGTGCTCCTTCTTTTCTGCTACTTGTAAAAAATGTCAGGGTTAGAGCCATGTTCTTGCATAGAGATTATACTTGGTTGCGGCCTCATTGTGGTTGAACCTAGTTTCACCTCACAGGTTTCTGTGGTCTTCGTTTAAAACGTAGGCTAACAGCTGTTTCTTAGTGGGGTCTTCATAAGTGACTGAGACTGCTTGAGATGCATTGCAGATAGTCTAGCACTCAGGGCTCTAAAGGGTGCTCCCAATTTTTCTTTTTTGTAAGTTTGGAGAACCACATGAAATTTAGGAGCACCAGAAAATGAGTATTTTTTTTATTGATTGAGATACAGGCTATATGAGTTCTAGATGCTTTTGAATGTTGTGCCCTAGAAACTGATATTTAACACTGTAAAGACATTTGTTTATTATAAAGGCTAAAATGTTGATTCGAATACCTGTCATTGTATTTACAAGGTCATTTGTGGAATTGTAGGTTAACTACATTGTGTAAAAGCACACTTTTCCTATTGAGATGCATTACATTAAATTGTACACTGTCTCTTTTAAAAACGTCAGGTTTGTGATGACAACATACAAGAGAGCGGTCATTCATTCATTGCTATGTTCATTGATCTTCTGAAGAAACTGTGCCTTTTCCTTTCTTTGCCCCCAAATGTTTGGATATACTGGTAAAGTTACCAGATTGTTAGCTAGCCAATGAGGTAACATGACTGAACAAAGTGTAACAAATGGTTAACGACGCGCAAGTAGTTTTAGAATGGTTTATGAATGTAAAATGCGATTCCTGCGATCCTCTATAGGAAGATAAGAATGTTGCACTGGTAATATGGGTCAGATATTTTGACCTGTTTGGGCTATAAGGAAGCCGTTTTCGCTGTAGTAACGGAAACTATGGTACAGCGAAGCCTCATTATTACTACTATTATTATCTAGGAGTTGTCTTTCCTTGTCGCACAGTGCTCCCAAAATAAAACAACTAGTCACTCAGAAAAATATTTTCTCGCATATGCGACCAAATTGGTTACACTTTAGAGCCCTGCTAGCACTAGCCTCTGTTCTGCGAGGTCTCACGGCACTTTTTCAGTAATACACTATATATATCTCCTGTATTATAATTCGTTTTGCCATTATGTAGTTCCAGTATATAAGTATTCATTTATGCGAAGACTTAGCGTGTGTATGTACCGTGGTTGTGGTAATAGCAGAAGCTGCTCTCGTAGCCACATCTACATCTAGCTTGTTTTTTTTTGCAGCTGACATACTTTCTCTCCTTCGGCGTCACGAATGCAACGTTTCCGATCTGGGGGTACGATTACAACAGCTGAGTTATTTTAGACTATTGAGACTGCGTGCGCTGGTAAGCGTGGTGTGTGTCTAGTCTTCATGTCAACCACTTAGTGAAGCTGTTTGTAATGCTTCTTATCGTGTGCCTTTAACTATACATGTTTCTACATCACTGGTGTTTTCATAGTGTCGCACGCATGCACACACACAGTCCGTAGCGCCCAGCCTCCCATTGTACTGTGTCTCACTACGAAGAGAACAGAACAGGGAAGTGATTGCTAACTCTCATTTAGTCATTCTCCACACACCAATTTCTGATGATGTGCTTTGATGAAATGGGGGGAGTCTTGCTTTGTTAAGCGGATGATTCACTCATTTAATCATCCCTGCGCTACTTTTAGCTGATATTCTCTCGCTCTCTCTCACCCTCTTTCTGTTCCCCTTTCTCTCTCCCGCTCTTACTGGCAGTCACATTGAACTCTTCCCATTACTTAACATCTGGCACCGGGACCTATGTTTCTCCCTCTGTCATCATTTAGCCTAGCAGCCTCCAATTACACACACACACACACACACACACACACACACACACACACACACACACACTTCAATTGAACATTACCTACTAGCTCTGTGGTTCAATGGTGGGTGAACAGCTGTAAGTAACCCAAAACACAGTGACCCCTCAGACCACAACAGTGGGTGGAGATGCAGCTGTCATGTAAACACCTGTACAGTCGTGGCCAAAAGTTTAGAATGACACAAATATTAATTTCCACAAAGTTTGCTGCTTCAGTGTCTTTAGATATTTTTGTCAGATGTTACTATGGAATACTGAAGTAAAATTACAAGCATTTCATAAGTGTCAAAGGGTTTTATTGACAATTACATGAAGTTGATGCAAAGAGTCAATATTTGCAGTGTTGACCCTTCTTTTTCAAGACCTCTGCAATCCGCCCTGGCATGCTGTCAATTAACTTCTGGGCCACATCCTGACTGATGGCAGCCCATTCTTGCGTAATCAATGCTTGGAGTTGGTCAGAATTTATGGGTTTTTGTTTGTCCACCCTCCTCTTGAGGATTGACCACAAGTTCTCAATGGGATTAAGGTCTGGGGAGTTTCCCGGCCATGGACCCAAAATATCGATGTTTTGTTCCCAGAGCCACTTAGTTATCACTTTTGCCTTATGGGAAGGTGCTCCATCATGCTGGAAAAGGCATTGTTCGTCACCAAACTGTTCCTGGATGGTTGGGAGAGAGTTGCTCTCGGGGATGTGTTGGTACCATTCTTTATTCATGGCTGTGTTTTTAGGCAAAATTGTGAGTGAGCCCACTCCCTTGGCTGAGAAGCAACCCCACACATGAATGGTCTCAGGATGCTTTACTGTTGGCATGACACAGGGCTGATGGTAGCGCTCGCTCTCACTTGTCTTCTCCGGACAAGATTTTTCCGGATGCCCCAAACAATCGGAAAGGGGTTCATCAGAGAAAATGACTTTACCCCAGTCCTCAGCAGTCCAATCCCTGTAACTTTTGCAGAATATCAGTCTGTCCGTGATGTTTTTCCTGAGAGAAGTGGTTTCTTTGCTGCCCTTCTTGACACCAGGCCATCCTCAAAAGTCTTCGCCTCACTGTGTGTGCAGATGCCTCACACCTGCCTGCTGCCATTCTCGACCAAGCTCTGTACTGGTGGTGCCCCGATCCCGCAGCTGAATCAACTTTAGTAGACGGTCCTGGCGCTTGCTGGATTTTCTTGGGCGCCTGAAGCCTTCTTCACAACAATTGAACCGCTCTCCTTGAAGTTCTTGATGATCCGATAAATGGTTGATTTAGGTGCAATCTTACTGGCAGCAATATCCTTGCCTGTGAAGCCCTTTTTGTGCAAAGCAATGATGACGGCACGTGTTTCCTTGCAGGTAACCATGTTTGACAGAGGAAGAACAATGATTCCAAGCACCACCCTCCTTTTGAAGCTTCCAGTCTGTTATTCAAACTCAATCAGCATGACACAGAGTGATCTCCAGCCTTGTCCTCGTCAACACTCGTGTTAACGAGAGAATCACTGACATGTCAGCTGGTCCTTTTGTGGCAGGGCTGAAATGCAGTGGAAATGTTTTTGGGGGATTCAGTTCATTTGCATGGCAAAGAGAGACTTTGCAATTAATTGCAATTCATCTGATCACTCTCCATAACATTCTGGAGTATATGCAAATTACCATCATACAAACTGAGGCAGCAGACTTTGAAAATGTATATTTGTGTCATTCTCAACTTTTGGCCACGACTGTACATACAGTATGACTGACCGGGTCAATCTGTTAACTGACAGACCTGGTGATTCACACTCACAGCAGCACAGTGTGTGGTAAACACCTGACATGGCAATTCAATCTTTAAATTCATCCGTTTACTCTCTGCTTGAGATGAGACACCGTTAGTGCATTTGGAAATTATTCAGCCCCCTTGACTTTTTATACATTTTGTTACGTTACAGCCTTATTCTAAAATGGATTAAATAAAAAATGTTCCTCATCACTCTATACACACAATACCCCATAATGACAAAGCGAAAACAGGTTTTTAGACAACTGATACCTTCTTTACATACAGTACCAGTCAAAAGTTTGGACACCTACTCATTCAAGGATTTTCCTTTATTTTTACTATTTTCTACATTGTAGAATAATAGTGAAGACATCACAACTATGAAATAACACATATGGAATAATGTAGTAAAAAGTGTTAAACAAATTAAAATATATTTTAGATTCTTCAAAATAGCCACCCTTTGCCTTGATAACAGCTTTGCAAAACTATTCTGCAGCATTGAAGGTCCCCGAGAACACAGTGGCCGCCATCATTCTTAAATGGAAGAAGTTTTGAACGCCCGGCCAAACTGAGCAATCGGGAGAGAAGGGCCTTGTTCAGGGAGGTGACCAAGAACCCGATGGTCACTCTGACAGAGCTCCAGAGTTCCTCTATGGAGATGAGAGAATCTTCCAGCTGTCTGTGACCATGCGAAAAAACCTTTCCAAGCCAAACCTTCATCTCTTACCCGCTACACACAACCTACATCGCTGTCACCATATTAGCTAAAGTCATACCAATGATTTTTATAACTAACCCAAGATAGACCAGAGCCTGTCGTTTCCAATGGGAGCAAATTAATCCTAGTGGGCAGAACAAGCAAGGAGGTGGGCAGAGCCAAGGACGAGCAAGTGAGATCCTATTGGCACGTTCGAATATTTATTTGCCTATTTCCTCTAGGAAACGCCTACTCTGTTTAGTGTGCGTATGCAGCAACTCAATTTGCCCTCCTAAACAATGCAGTTTTTAGAAACAAAGGGTAAAGTCTACAAAACACAGTCCACTCTTAAAGATTCTAGCTTTGGAAACAGAAAACTGTATGGAAATAAAATGTTTAATCAATGACTAAATTTGCATAATGTCTGACAAAATTAATCTCGCTCCATCTTCTCCCACTGCCGGCCACTGGGCTTCCTCTCTTCACCATATTTGGTAGTGAGTGCAAACAACTGGATGCTTCACATTTATACATCCAGTGAAATATCTGGCTCATTGTTGTATCTGTGTTCATAGCGACTAGAACTAACACGTTAGTAAACCCGCTACAATCATGCAGTGCAATAAACAAGCAGTTTAGCAGTTACACTGGCGGGCCCCTGTGGCAATACATTTCATAAAACCAAAAGCTTACCTTGACTTGTAAGAGTTCCAGTGTTGGATATCCATAGCCAGCTAGCGAACATAGCATCCCTCTGTTTCAACCGGGTGTTATCGAGTAAGCTAAACTAGTTAGCTGCATTCGCTAGCTAAGTGAAAAAAATGCTACGAAATATAGCTAGTTCTCCCTCTTTTTCTTCTCCATTTTTAAATAAATATATTTGTTAAACTGTAAATATTGTCTTTCTGAGTCAATTACTCACCATATTTTATGCAGCGCTAGCTAGCTAGCTAGCTGTAGCTTATGCTTTCAGTACAAGATAGGGATGCACCGATATGACATTTTTGGCCGATACTGATATCTGATATTTTCCTTGCCAAAGAAAAACGATACCGATATTTATTTACAATTTTAGCTGCTATTAAGCAATCTAGTAGAGTTAAATAGTTGAGAAACACACACACACTGACCAAAAAGTTATTTTATTGGCATTTACAAATGTCCCCATTAACAGTAAAACATCATCAAAACCTACTTCTTTCACTTGTTGTGCTGTTTTGTTAATTTGTTCAGTCTCAACCAGGATTTCATCATACATGTCAAGCAGTCACTGTCCGTTTCCATCTTATCCAGCTGTGTCTGTAACACTCTTCACGTAAACCCTGTTTCTTGTCTGCATCGAAAGTAGCGGTCCTTGTACCTAGCATTGAGCATGGTGGTGACACCGTAAAGTGGCTCAGAGACAATGCCACCGAATCGCTTGTTCACAGCCTTGAGTACTTTTGCAAGTTTTAACCCCACGGTCTGTGTTGGCAGTTTTGTTGAGCAGGCATTTCAATGCCATGACAGAGGGTATCACGTCTGCTGCAGACGCAGTTGATTAGCTTATTTCTCGAGTCAGTTGTTCGAATGGCGCTAGGAGTGTGTTCATGTTTCAAATGTTCTCAAATGCCATTGAAATGGCAGCAGCAGTATGAGAACCAGCACATTCTTGAGCATGCAATACGGCTTTCCTCAGTACGAAATCCTTGTCGACCCACTGCTGTCATACTCAGCATGCTCATGGGGCTGACATCGCTGGTCCAAATGTCAGTTGTGAAGGTAATAGCAGTGACGCCCATAGATGTGCGTTTCAACAATACTGTGTAACTCCGGTAGGGCAACATCTGAAAAATAGCTCCTACTTGGTAGTGTGTACCGGGGCTAGAGGTATTTGTATTTATTATGCATCCCCATTAGCTGCTGCTTTGGCTACTCTTCCTGGGGTCCAGCAAAATTAAGGCAGTTTATACAATTTTAAAACATTACAATACATTCACAGATTTCACAACTCACTGTGTGCCCTCAGGTCCCTACTCCACCACTACTACAACTACTGTACTAAATCCATGTGTATGTATAGTGCATATGTTATCGTGTGTGTGTATGCATGTGTCTGTGCCAATGTTTGTGTTGCTTCACAGGCCCCGCTGTTCCATAAGGTGTTTTTTTCTGTTTTTTAAATCAAATTTTACTGCTTGTGTCATTTACTTGATGTGGAATAGAGTTCCATGTAGTCATGGCTCTATGTAGTACTGTGTGCCTCCCATTGTCTGTTCTGGACTTGGGGACTGAAGAGACCTCTTGTGGCATGTCTTGTGGTGTATGCATGGGTGTCCAACCTGTGTGCCAGTAGTTTAGACATTCAACATGTTTAGTGCATTCAAAATGTCAATACCTCTCATAAATAAAAGTAGTGATGAAGTCRATCTCTCCTCCACTTTCAGCCAGGAGAGATTGACATGCATATTATTAATATTAGCTCTGTGTACATCCAAGGGCCAGCCGTGCTGCCCTGTTCTGAGCCAATTGCAATTTTTCTAAGTCCTTTTGTGTGGTTCCTGACCACACGACTGAACAGTAGTCAAGGTGCGACTAAACTAGGTGCCTGTAGGACCTGCCTTGTTGATAGTGTTGTTAAGAAGGCAGAGCATCGCTTTATTATAGACAAACTTCTCCCCGTCTTAGCTACTACTGCATCAATAAGTTTTGACCATGACAGTTTACAATCTAGTGTTACTCCAAGCAGTTTATTCATCTCAACTTACTCAATTTCCACATTATTTATTACAAGATTTAGTTGACGTTTAGGGTTTAGTGAGTGTTTTGTTCCAAATACAAAGCTTTTAGTTAAAAAAATATTTAGGTCTAAATTATTCCTTGCCACCCACTGAAACGAACTGCAGCTCTTTGTTGAGTGTTGCAGTCATTTCAGTCACTGTAGTAGCTGACGTGTATTGTGTTGAGTCATCCACATACATAGAAACTCTGGCTTTACTCAGTCAGTGGCATGTTGTTAGTAAAAATGAGAAAAGCAAGGGGCCTAAACAGCTACCCTGGGGAATTCTTGACTCTAACTGGATTATATTTGATAGGCTTCCATTAAAGAACACCCTCTGGGTTCTGTTAGACAAGTAACTCTTTATTCACATTAGGTGCTCGAGCAGTCGGCGAAAGCCAACATCATCCATGACAGAACGGTTGATTGTCAAGGGCAATGAATTCCATTATCTTGGCGTTAATGTTTTTAGCCTTTGAGTTGTCTCGCTCAAATGTTCTTACTCTTTCAAATGACTGCTCGACTTCAACTTGTTTAGTTGTTGGAAGTGTGCGCTTAGTATTTTTCTGCTTTTGTTCTGTGTAGGGCTGTATTTTTCGTGGCGTCATTACGTCATCTACCTACGCTATATAGGTATGCACATCGGCGTTAAACTAGACATCGGGCCAATGCCGATGTTGGCATTTTTAACTACTATCACCTGTTTCTGATATGCTTACCTTTTTATATTGTGCATCCCTAGTACTAGATTCATTCTCTGATCCTAAGATTGGGTGGACAACGTAATTTCATGCTGCAAAAGCTCTGATAGGTATGGAACGCCGTTAGGGGTCTTTGCGTGTCAAAAAAGATACACGTCAAATAACGTTATTTGACGTGTCAAATAAGTTTGTTGACCAATCAGGACCTGAATATCACATAATTTAATCAGGACCTGAATATCACATAATTTAATCCGTTCACTATTTTTTTACGTAGTTATTACACATTGATTACACTCACTCGTATTTCATATGTCACAACGATTCATCGATACGCATGCTATGATGCTGGTAAGGTTGTCCCGCGCACCAACAGTGCTGGTCATAAAAAGCTAGCTAGCTCATGAATGCGAACAATGTCCTTCCCCAAAAACACAGCAAAACAACATTTGTTTCAGTAGCTAACTATAGCTATCTAACTATATAGCTAGGTGTCATCTAAAATAACCCTAATTTATAAGACAGTTCTTATTTGATTAATGGTGGTTGGACCCATCTATGTGAAGCTAGCAAGAATAGTGGACTTTGCGGTTATCCTTCAAAATAAAAGTATATAATTGACAGTGATGCAAATTAATACAAATAGAATGATGCCATAATTGAATAGATCATGCTAAACGAGGTTGAAATGTTGTTATATAAAATCAACAAAAGACAACAATTTGTTCATTTGACGAAAAGCTGTTGAAATCACACTGGTTGTATTAGACTTTAGAATTGCATTGGGGGCATACTTATTTCACTGTACAGCCTTACCTATGGATTGTGGATCAATGACATGGGGTATCAGTCTACTCAGCGACACCCATAGAAACATTAGCGTCATAGCTCTTAATTGAGCCGCATTTCTTGTCAACCCATGTGTATTGAACACCATTCCCGAGGAAAAACAATACTGCGTGGATGTTTTGGAGTCTGATAACTCTGAGGAGGACGTTGGGTCTTGAGTAGACTGATACCCCATTTCATTGATCCCCAATCCTTAGGTAAAGCTGTACATTGCAATATGAATGTCAATACACACAATAGGCTGACTGGGGAGGCGATTTCGCACAGTCACAGTCCCTCAAATAAGAGCTACAACACTAATATATATTTTTTTAACCTTTATAACTGTGTTATTTGACGTCTCAAATTAAAAGCTTATTTAACACGTCAAATAGTGTTATTTGACGTATCTTTTTTGACACGTAACGACCCATACTGCGTTCCATAAATAGGTTGGAGGGGACGTCCTCCGGAAGTTGTCATAATGACTGTCTATGTAAGGGGGTGAGAACCATGAGCCTCCTAGGTTTTGTATTGAAGTCAATGTAACCAGAAGTGGACGGACATCTGTCCTCCGAATACACCATGACGCTAGCCTACAGAGTGCTGTTGTGGCTTCTGTAGACCTTCATTGCAAAACAGTGTGTTTTTAATAAATTATTTGGTGACGTGAATATATTTAGTGTAGTTTTATCTAAATAGGATAACTTTTTTATATTTCACTTTTTTTTCTTCTTTTCGCTGAGGCGGATGGTCCTCCCCTAACTCCTCTGCCTCTCACTGGTTGAGAGGCAGACCCTCTGAGGCTGCTGCCCTCTCCCTACGCTGAGACTGACCAGGCTCCATCAGCCCAGTAAAATAAAAAGCAAATTATTAAAAGCTATGCTCACTCTGCTGTGCCTCACAAGTAATACAAAAACTGATCTGTTACCAGTGTGATCATTTAGCCTACCTCAGATGTTGAAATATATATTTTTAAATGGTCTGAGAAGAACAGCAATGCATTGGCAGGGCAATTCAAGCAAAGCCAATATGCAGTGATAATGTTTTAAGCCTATAGCCTACTGTACAAACTTAATTACTACCATTTTGTTTTTAAATATGTCAATGTTACAGGCTTACGTTTWAAAAAAWATATATATAAAATCTGAATGGTAGATCTCGGCTTGCGTTTTGACTCAAAGTGATCTTGACTCAAAAAAGGTTGGCGACCACTGCTCTAAAAGGAGCACCTAGTCTAAGAGACTATTGATCCAGCCAGAGAGAGACAGGAGCAGCAATGTGTTGCGTTGTCTCTCTTCCCGCGGGGTTTGTACTGCATGTGTCTAGACAGTGCCCCCCCCCCCTCTCTCTGTTCCACTTACTGCTGCTGGCACTAAAAGAGACCGACATAGACCGAACACTCACACTATTTATAGGCTATCCCCTCTAAAGAGAACACTAGCTAATAGCTGCCTATCTGAAGCTCTACGGTCTTTCAGCCATTGTGATTTTAGGCCATTTCATGTGTATTAGGTACCACAAATGGAGTAAAGCAAAAAGAGCAGGCAAAATAAAATCCTTTAGATCGTTTCGYTGCCCTTAGAATTGATAACGAGTGATGCCGTTTTTATCTCTTGAATGAATGTCAAGTCTTTTGAAGCGTTTCTAATCCAAATAGTCAGTATGATTCTGTATGAAAATGAGTCGGACATTATCTGAGCATTGTAGTTTGGGGGCAGCCAATCATGTTGATATCAGGCTAAATGTTGGATCAAATAGCAATACACTGCTCAATCATATTTCTGAGAAATAGACTGAATTAAAGGTCAAATGGGTTCATGCAGTTCACGATTGGCTATAACTGGATGGATATCTCAATATTATTACTAGCTCTCCTCCTAGGGGTGAGTGACGTCATCTCACTGTAATGAAGGTGTGTCCACGAGTCATACTTGATGGATGTCTCATAACCACACCAAACACGTGCTATTTGTTCTAGATAGAAGCCTGCTGATCTATGGCTGCATTCATGTGCTGGTTATGAGGAGATGGAGGAAGAGAGGGATTTTATTTTATTAGGATCTCTCTTTTAGTCCTCATTTGGACTAATCTTCCAAGAGTTCTTAAACATTAAAATACAATTTATAATACAGTCACATTTTCACATATAACACAATGTTACAAACATGCATAATACGCAGACATATTGGCCAGATAAATAGTGTGAAGAGGGGGACATCTATTTGTGTCTTTCTTTCTCTTTAACCTCTCTTTCCTGGTGGCTTACAATAGTGCTGTTTAGTATTTATCTCCTGCCTCTGTCAGTCTGTGTGTGTTGTGGGGGAGGGGGGGAATTCACCCGGGAGGAGAGACGCATGGATCACTCCCGTCTCTCCCAAATCTCTAACAAACTTCAGCGGCTTGGGGAAACTCAGCTAAATAATGACCCAAAAAAAGTATTAATTCTAAAAATTAAAGTAAATAAACTGTCTAAACAACTCAATGTTATATGGCTACCTTCAATTTAGATTTTATRTCCAATTAATGAAGCATTTCATGCATTAGTGCTTTGAATGTGTCCTCAGGTGTGATGACATAATTCATGTTAATATAAAGGTTTAAAGCCAGACTCAGTCCCAAATAAAATGTATCTTTTTTTTTCTGGTTTAAATTATCTAAAAATTTAGAGACGAAAGATTAATTTGCCATTTGGGTCACTTCAAAATAAGGGTGTAATGACACACGTATTTTTACCAAACCGTTCGATGGCGAGTCGTGGGGTCGATAAACCAGAATTGGAGGATCCGCCATAATTTTTTAATTCTCCAGGTTGGGAGCATTTTGGCTTCCTTGTAGGTTACAATGCCGATGGACAGACCATAGTGGATAAAACGGTATATCGTCACGCTCAATGAAATTAGCGTATGCAGCTGCCAACATCTAAAATATGTTGACACATTTACACCGACATCCCCCAGTATACCCGGAGGAAGACACAAACGCAAATAAACAAAATATCAAATATAATTAGTCACATAGACATGGTTAGCAGATGTTAATGTTAGTGTAGCTAAATTCTTGTGCTTGTAGTTCCGACAGTGCATTAATATCTAACAAATAATCTAACAATTCCCAACAACTACCTAATACACACAAATCTAAAGGCGTGAATGAGAATATGTACATATAAATATATGGATGAGCGATGACTGAGCGGCATAGGCTAGGTGCAATAGATGGTATAAAATACAGTATATACATGTGACATGAGTAATGTAAGATATATGTAAACATTATTAAAGTGGCATTGTATAAGTGACTAGTGATCATTTATTAAAGTGGCCAGTGATTGGGTCTCAATGTAGGCAGCAGCCTTTCTGAGTTAGTGATTTCTGTTTAGCAGTCTGATGGCTTTGAGATAGAAGCCATTTTTCAATCTCTCGGTCCCAGCTTTGATGCACCTGTACTGACCTCGCCTTCTGGATGATAGCGGTGTGGACAGGTAGTGGCTTGGGTGGTTGTTGTCCTTGATGATCTTTTTGGCCTTCCTGTGACATCGGGTGGTGTAGGTGTCCTGGAGGGCAGGTAGTTTGCCCCCGGTGATGCATTGTGCAGACCGCACCATCCTCTGGAGAGCCTTGCGGTTAAGGGCGATGCAGTTACCGTACCAGGCTGTGATACAGCTCGAAAGGATGCTCTTGATTGTGCATCTGTAAAAGTTTGGTCCACCCACACAGACAGCATTGTGAAGAAGGCGCTGTTGCGCCTTCTTCACAATGCTGTCTGTGTGGGTGGACCATTTCAGTTTGTCTGTAATGTGTATCCAGAGGAACTTAACTTTTCACCTTCTCCACTGCTGTCCCTTCAATGTGGATAGGGGGGAGCTCCCTCTGCTGTTTCCTGAAGTCCGCAATCATCTCCTTTGTTTTGTTGTCGAGTGAGAGGTTGTTTTCCTGACACCACACTGAGTGCCCTCTCCTCCTCCCTGTAGGCTGTCTCGTCGTTGTTGGTAATCAAGCCCACTACTGTTGTGTCGTCTGCCAACTTGATGATTGAGTTGGAGGCGTGCATGGCCACGCAGTCGTGGGAGTACAGGAGAGGGCTGAGCACGCACCCTTGTGGGGCCCCAGTGTTGAGGGTCAGCGAAATTATGTTTCCTACCTTCACCCCCTAGGGACGGCCTGTCAAAGTCCAAGACCCAATTGCACAGAGTGGGGTTGAGACTCAGGGCCTCCAGCTTGATGATGAGCTTGGAGGGTACTATGGTGTTGAATGCTGAGCTGTAGTCAGTGAACAGCATTCTTACATTATTTTTTTAATTTTGTCCAGATGGGATTGTGTAGTGTGATGGCGATTGCATCATTTGGGGACCTGTTGGGGCGGTATTCAAACTGAGGTGGGTCTAGCGTGGCTGGTAAGGTGGAGGTGATATAATCCTTGACTAGTCTCTCAAAGCACTTCATGACGGCAGAAGTGAGTACTACGGGGCGGTAGTCATTTAGTTCTGTTATCTTTGCCTTCTTGGGTACAGGAACAATGGTGGCCATCTTGAAGCATGTGGGGACAACAGACTGGGATAGGGAGTGACTGAATATGTCCGTAAATACACCAGCCAGCTGGTCTGCGCATGCTCTGAGGACACAGCTAGGGATGCCGTCTGGGCCAGCAGCCTTGTGAGGGTTAACACGTTTAAATGTTTTACTCATTTCCGCCACGGAGGTCCTTGTTTGCGAGCTGCCCCTCTGCATTCAAGCAGCCCTTGGCAGCATTCAAGCAGCCCTTGGCAGCTGATTCTGGTTGGGCCAAAGAAATTACAAGAGCAATATGTAGGCTATGTTTTACAGTCTTTGGTTTATAGCTACGGATATGCGCCCATTCTCGGGGGTTGAGAATAGGGGATTTCAGCACTTAGTGAAATTTCTGGAGCCACGTTACGAACTTCCCTCTTGCACCCATTTCAGCAAACGCCTACTACCCGCTCTATATTAGATTTTTTTTGTTACATTTTCATTGTTGAACATAAGACTGTAAAGCACCAGGAAATCAGCTCCAGTGATTTATAATTTTGGAAATCTGTTCCCAAGTATTCCAACGCATAATAGAAGACACATGATATGATACAAATGTAAGCAGGGTTTAAAATGATTGTTTTAGTCAAATATATCTGTTTTGGTGGACAATTTGTTAATTATTTGTTATGTTCCGGCCATCCGCTCAAGAAAAAAATTGTCCCACGGCTAAATATAGTTGATTAACCCTGCTATATATTTTTTGGTTTAAATATGGTTTTGTATGTATACATTAGGGTTCAAATTGTGGACTGTTCTGTACGAGTACATGTACTGTTACACCCCTAATGAAAAGCAATCTGTTTTTTTACTCTATAATTTGTTTACAATGATGTATTTTTAGTTTATGGTTGACGTAGCTTGTTGGCCATTAGCCAATCAGTGTTTCTCGACGAGTTCAAATCACATGAATGCATCCATTTACGACTTCACAACTGGTAAATTTCCACCTCCAACCTCACATAGTTGCAAACGCAGCATCAGAGTAGAAACAGACAATGACAGGAACATTGTGAATGGCATTTAATTTTCCCTCCGTACCAAAACCGAACCGTGACCCCAAAACCGCAATACGTACCGAAGCGTGGGTTTGGTGAACCTTTACGCCCCCACTTCAGTGATAAAAAAATGTAGGTTTTGTTAGTGAAGCAGCTTTGTTTACAAATTGCAGATCAGATTTCTCCAGTTAATTATGACACTTAGGCCAATTGATAATTTTTCTTGTGCACGCTCTATCTGTTCTGCTGACCCATCCATGACTACAGCAACACATCAACAATACATGTATCTAGCTATATCCCTCTTATTACAAAACAATACTCATTATGAATGAGAGTTGAGTGTTACAGAATAAAAGTGTATTTTAGCTGACAAATGCAATGTAACGGGTATTAATATCGAGTGTGTTCGAGCGGTAAGCCTAACGTAGCTGACTACAGACAAAAGTCGGCAGGTGAAGTCGGGGTAGRTGCATCTGCAACAGCCGAAAGTCAGACTGTAGTGGTTTTCCAACAGCAAGGCTCAAATCAACATGGCAGTGTCAACATAGCTGCTATTGATAAAAAAAATAAACGTTTCTATACCCAATATCACACAAAATGAAAACATAATGTGTGTACAATTAATTGGTTAGAGAGGTCTCAAATATAATTGTCATTTGTATCCCCTGTAGCTTTAGACTCGTGGCAAAGTTGGTTCCTCTTTCAGTCACGTCTTTGGCCATGTTCCCATGTGAAAAAAAAAAAAAAGATAAGGCTGTAAATTAACAGACCCTTTGCTATGAGACTCTAAATTGAGCTCAGGTGCATCCTGTTTACACTGATCAGCCTTGAGATGTTTCTACAACTTGATTGGAGCCCACGTGATACATTCAATTGATTGGCCATGATTTGTAAAGGCATACACCTGTCTATATAAGGTCCCACAGTTGACAGGGCCCATTGTGTTCCACTGATTTCAAAATGTGTTATGAAATGAGAGAGTCCGCATTGCATGGCACGATGATCTCCAGAAAGTTGTCCATCACATCATTCTTCCCACTGACCTTTGTCGATAGCTCCTGATAAATTCAGGGCAGCAATGTTATTGAGAGCAGTAGCAACGTATTTGCAGTTCTCCATGGCTAACATAATATCTTTCGAAAAAAACTGCAGTAAAGTTATCTACGCTTTACGAGCAGCTAATTTTGTAGACACAAGATGCAACACCGCAGACCAATCCAAACTCATCTTTTGGCATGTCCAGCCCACTCATTATCTCAGCCAATCATGGCTAGCGAGAAGGTTGACTTTTTTTGTGGCTAAACCAACTAGGCTTGTAATTTTAACAATTTTATTTGTATTTACAGATGACATACAAGTTTGATATTAAGGCACATGAAAGTTCGAGAAGGGATTTCTGACAAACGCATTTTGATTTAAAAAAATGTCCGTTCAAAAGGCTCTCCTGTGATATCGTGACTTGCGGCATACGCCTAGTTTCCTGAATTGGGTCTAGAATAGCCATTTAGAGTAAATGAGACTCTCTGAGTCTAGCTTTAATGATACCCACTATTTAGTTCTGTCTTTAAATCAATAATCATATTCTGTCATTTCAAATGAAAAACACCAATTTCCTTGTATAATGATGATAACCAATTGTCTCGCTATTATATTTTTAGTAAGATTCAGTAATTTCATTAAACCTAGATAAAAAAAGCCATTTTATTATAATATTACCTGCCTCGTGCTTAACAATTATTCATACATTTGGTCAAGGACAACACCTTTTTTCCATGTGTGCGTGCAGATGCTTGAGTGCCTGTGAGCTGCTGTATGCGTGCGTGGCTGCGTGTGTCCGCACACTCACTATCAGCCTGGCTTCTTCAAGATAGGAGCCGAGCCTGGCAGTGAGTCGACCAGACTGCAACCAGCAGCAGTGTTATCGACTAGGGGACGCTGTGGACAGCGTGGAAATGTGAACATGATTAGACCTGATAGCATCTCTGTTGTACACTCAGCTGGACACAGACAGATAGGACTACACCGGCCTGGCTGCTGCTGGGCTGATACTGTTGGGCCCTGCTGCACTGATACAAACACACACCTACTGCAATGGTATTTTGTCAGGGCTATGATCATTGATTGGCACTCTCTTATTGATCTGCTTCTAATTATATTATTTATCTCTGCCTTATATTTTAGCCTGGGTGGTGTTCATTAAGGCACCGTAGCAAAACGCTTTGCAACAGAAAACAAAAATGTGTGTTTTCTCTTGGACAAGATCAGATAGTAACTCCCAGTTTCAGACCGTTTTGTGCCTGCTGAACACGACCCTGGTCTGTGCTTTAGCCTACTTCTCTGACATTTACTATGGTGCCAAAGTCCTACATATCTAATAGGCTACTTCAATCTTCCCCTCTCTGCCATTCCTTCTCCTCTGACTGACGTATCTTCCCTGTCTTCCTCTCCTCCTCCTCAGACTCGCAGCGCTCCCACCTTTCCTCCTTCACCATGAAGCTGAAGGACAGGTTCCACTCTCCAAAGATCAAGAGGACCCCATCGAAGAAGGGCAAGCAGCTGCAGGTCGAGCCAGCCGTCAAGAGCCAAGAGAAACCTGTCAACAAGGTGGGTGGGTGGGAGGTAGAGCTAGGC
The DNA here is from genome assembly GCF_002910315.2 of Salvelinus sp. IW2-2015. NCBI lineage: Eukaryota > Metazoa > Chordata > Actinopteri > Salmoniformes > Salmonidae > Salvelinus > Salvelinus sp. IW2-2015. The sequence continues at coordinate 2,210,440 of NC_036844.1, read as the reverse complement.
AATACAAAAAGTTATATTGTGATAAATTGACCTTTTTTTATGCACAGTTACTTTCCATTAGGGCTTTAGACTGACCTTTTCCAGTGCCAAGTGGGACATAAAAGGAGTTGACTATTTCATCTAACATGGTCAGGGAATGCATGATGGATATTTTGATGTGCAAACATGTCAAAATAGGATCCAGAATTATCAGATTTCTCTTTTTGCCTCTTTATAGATGAATTTGCCGGCATCTCTTTTGTGCATTTTGGCCTAGGCTATGCTACAATTATTCACCACCTGAGGAAGTAGGAACTCAAAACACATTGGCTAAGTATGATATTGTTGCTAGATAGTCATGCAATTGATCTAACAGTAATTTCACCGCAAATGGCACACTTCTCTCTGTTCCGCCAGCGCGTCATCTGAATTACATACTCCGTTATTTCCTAAATATTGAGAGTTGAGAAATAATTGTTAATTGTTATACTCGCATTAAGCTGAGTCTATCCTCTTTTTTAACAGCAGTTACAGTAGCAATTCAATTTTGAAATGTTGCTCAACTGACCTACAATGCCTCCAGAAAGTACTCATACCCCTTGACTAATTCCACTTTTATATTGTTACAGCCTGAATTCAAAATGCATTAAATATATTTTTTGTTACCCATCTACACACAATACCACATAATGACAAAGTGTTTTAAGAAATGTTTGCAAATTTATTGAAAATGAAATGCAGATGGCTAATTTACATAAGTATTCACACCCATGAGTCAATACTTTTGTAGAAACACCTTTTGCAGCGATTACAACTGTGAGTCTTTTCTGGATWAGTCTCAAAGAGCTTTCCACACCTGGATTTTGCAACATTTGCCCATTATTCTTTCAAAATTCCTTAAGCTCTTTCAAATTGGTTGTTGATCATTGCGAGACAACCATTTTCAGGTCTTGCCATAGATTTTCAATTGGATTTAGGTCAAAACTGTAACTCGGACACTCAGGAACATTCACTGTCTTCTTGGCCTGCTGAAAGGTGAATTGATCTCCCAGTATCTGCTGGAAAGCAGACTGAACCAGGTTTTCCTGTAGGATTTTTTTCTGTAATTTTCTCAATTCCGTGTATTTTTATCCTGAAAAACTCCCCAGTCCATAACAATTACAAGCCTACACATAACATGATGCTGCCACCACTATTCTTGATAATATGGAGTGTGTTACTCAGTAATGTGTTGTATTAGATTTGCCCCAGACATAACACTTTTTATTCAGGAACAAAAGTGAATTGCTTTGCCACTTTTTTGCTTTAGTGCCTTGTTGCAAACAAGATGCATGTTTTGGAATATTTTTATTCTGTACAGGCTTCCTTCTTTTCACTCTGTCAACTAGGTTAGTATTGTGGTGTAATTACAATGTTTTTGATCCATCCTCAGTTTTCTCCTGTCACAGCTATTAAAACTCTAACTGTTTTAAAGTCACCATTGCCCTAATGGTGAAATCCCTGAGCCGTTTCGTTCCTCTCGGGCAACTGAGTTAGGAAGGACGCCTGCATCTTTGAAGTGACTAGGTGTATTGATACACCATCCATAGTGTAATTAATGACTTCACCATGCTCAAAGCATTGGAAAGCCTCCCTGGTCTTTGTGGTTAATCTGTGTATGAAATTCACTGCTCGACTGAGCGACCTTACAGATAATTGCATGTCTGGAGTACGGAGATGAGGTAGTCATTCAAAAATCATGTTAAACACTATTATTGCACACAGTCAATGCAACTCATTATGTTACGTGTTAAGCAAATGTTTACTTCTGAACTTGGCTTGTCATAACAAAGGGGTTGAATACTTATTCACTTAAGACATTTGAGAATTTGTAAAAATTCTGAAAAACATATTTCCACTTTGACATCATGSGGTATTGTGTGTAGGCCAGTGACATAAAAAAATATGTAATCAATTTTAAATTCAGGCTGTAACACAACAACATTTGGAAAAAGTCCAGGTGTGAATACTTTCTGAAAGCACGGTATGCTTGCGCTTATCAGAATGCATCTCTCCCTTCACACAGGTTCATGCACGTTACTGTTGACCAAATAATTATTTTATAACCAAATAATCATCAGGAACATTGTGTAGCCTAACCACCGAAATTACCGATGGCTTCGGGAAGAGGACATTGTGGTAAGAGGGCATGTCGGAGTCTTTCATTTTCGGTTTATCGTTCCAGCTCTAGTGGGAGGGGTGCTAGTGTGTGTACTCGCATGTCGTGGGAAAGCAAGCTCTCCCACCTATTCCATGCTCTTGTTTACCTGTGTGTGTGTGTGTTGTTTTCCATCCAGTGCCTTTCTATTGCTCTGCCATATTGTGTGTTTGTGTGTGAGAGGTTCCCGTGGGTTCTCTGTGTTGCTGGGTGTTGGTGCCTGCCTCGAAGCGTGAGACCCAGGCTGCTTACCAAATGGCACCCAATACCCTACATAGTGCACTATTACCCATAAAGCCCTGGTCAAAACTAGTGCACTATATAGAGGATAGGGTGCCATTTGGTGGAGACACCCATACAGACATGAATGGAGCTGGAGCTGGCCAGTTTCATGAATGAACACTCATTCCCAAGGCTATTAGGATAGTGACTTCACTTCCCCAACAGTATTGTATATGGCTTAGTGCCATATTAGATAGGGATTCTCATGGTGGTGCGTGTTAACACTGGAGTTGTGGGTTTGATTTCGGGTTGGGTGATATTACGATAGCATCGTCTATCAACGATGATTGACTGCCATCGTTGATGGTGACGACATTGTGATGTGACAGACAATTGTTTAGCCTACTTGAGATTGACTGGCGATGCGCATAAAATAGCTGAATCTTGCAGCGCACAGCAGGGGAGCAAGTGACATTCTGAGTAATTTGCCTGTTCCTATTTGCTATATCCTATTTCAATAAATATATTATATAGCCTACAGAACGCAAGAGAGGAATGTAGGCCAGACAGAGTGGAGAATTCCACCAAAGCAGCACGAAATGTCCAGTCAGAAAATATTGTTTCGCTCTCTGTCGAGCATTAGGCTATAGCATTTCGGCTCCCGAGTGGCTCAGCGGTCTAAGGCACTGCATCTCAGTACAAGAGGCATCCGTACAGTCCCTGGTTCGAATCYAGGCTGTATCACATCCAGCCRTGATTGGGAGTCCCATAGGGCGGCGCACAATTGGCCCAGCATCGTCCGGGTTTGGCCGGGGTAGGTCGTCATTGTTAACTGACTTGCCAAGTTAAATAAAGGTTTAAAAAAAAAGATTAAGAAGAAATTAAAAAATAAAGATATATATATATTTATATTATATATATGACAATCTTGTGTTTAGCTGTTTTTAAAAAAAACTGCCTATATTCCCTTCTCGCCATTCGATAGACCATGAATATGACTGAAGGTCATATATGATCATATATGATCGTTTCATGCAGGGTTTCTCATCATCAAACAATGAATGTAGGGCCCTATAAAATCTGCTTTGCGGGCTATACGGACGGAATCACGGAATCCAGAGATTAAAACGGAATTCAACAATATTCCGCCCAAAAATGTACTTAGTAGGAAATCAACTACACTGAACAAAAATATACATGCAGCATGTTGGTCCCATGTTTCATAAACTGAAATTAAACATCCCAGAAATGTTCAATTAGCACAAAAAGCTTAAGCATGTTCTCTGCTATCCACATTGTTTTAATGTGGATTTTGTTTTTTTTCAAGCGTTCAGGGCGGTTCAGGAAATGTTTTATTTTTACTGAAGGGGGGCCATCCATTTTTATTTCCAAGGTCCAATTTTCTCCAGGTATCCCTCGTTATAAACAATGTGCAGTCCCTAGTAATAAGAGAGAACAAGGAAAATCCCTCCTTGCGAGGTTGAAAACCAAATGGCCAATAATCAATGATTTATATACACTAGTTGACTGACAGGGTGCTGTTTTAAAGTCACCGGGTCTCCATCTTGGCACTCCCCCACCATTGTAATTTTTATTTTATTTAGGAAACTATAGAAATGCTTTTATTAATGTATTTTTGTTTATTCTATTACAGACACCTTAATGCATACTTTTAAGTAATATTATTTGAGCTAAACATAAACATTATTTTACGAATTATTTTTTTTACCTTTATTTAACAAGAGAAGTTTGTTAAGAACAAATTCTTATTTACAATGACAGCTTTGTCAGCTCGGGGATTCGATCTTGCAACCTTTCGGTTACTGGCCCAATACGCTAACCACTAGCTACATGCCGCCCCATTCATAACAAATCAAATAAAAAAAAATCCTTAAAGTATAATGTTTTTGAACATTCTTATATTACTGTCCCCACTACAACAAAAAAAGACTTGTATACTTGTAATTTTGTCCTTGAAACATTCTAATTGAAAAACTGTAGCATTCCATACATTCCTATGGAGGACAACTTCTGGGGAGTGCCAATATGGTCAACCGGTCTCTTCAAAGCCTCTCACTGTCCAATACATAGCATCCGCAATCCAGGGTTTAAAAACTGTAAGATGTGTCAAAAACTAATTCCACAGATGGCAAGTGTCTGCGGGTTTTCGCTCCTCCCTTGTACTTGATTGAAATAAGTTCACWAATTAGTAATGAACTCCCCTTATCTGGTTGTCCATGTCTTAATTGAAAGGAAATTAACAAAATCCCGCAAACACTAGGCCCTCCATAGAACGGGTTTGACATCCCTGCTTTAAGACAATTTAAAGTTATGAAAAGTAGCTTATTTCCCAAATATTCTAGCCGAAGGTGTTGTCCTAAAGTATTTGATGGCTTTCAAGAGTAAAAGTTTATAGCTAAGCCTAGGCTATTCTCAATCACATCTTTGAGGGATAGAACAAACATTTTATTTTTCTATTATTTTTATGTGGCAAACAAAGCAATTATCCAGTTCTGAAGACTGCCTCTATCCAGCCCATGATGTAGGCCTATAACCTAGCTCACTACGATAAACCTGCCTGTTCCTCATCACAGTCACTGCTCCATCACGCCACACAGACACACAAACCTGTTCTGCTCTTCCACCAGAAAGGATTTGCCATTGCCTGCGCTTAACCTCTGCCCAGGCTTTCAACATTATCTTTTGTCATGATTCGTCCAGTTGCATTTGATTTTGCTCTATGTCCCTACTGTTGTTTTAGCTGATTTTTTCCTAAAAAATACAAATAAATGTTTTAAAAATAGGCCAATAGGGACGATAGCATCGTGTATCACAATGTTTTATGGGCACATAATCGCGATAGATCAAATGTTGACATTGCCTAAACCTAGTTAGGGTATTTGGGGCAAAGTTGCGAGCTTGCACCGCGGGACTTAGAGGTACCCAGCGTCACGGCTTCATTACTCCAGACCACCACAAGGGGGAGTTAGAGCACTCATTATGCATTTGGTTCCCAAGGTTTTTATATGACCAATCATAGGACGAATTTTGACGCCAGCCACCCGTGCCTGCTGGTGTTCTTCAACAAAGATTGCTGACAAAACATTACGGTGGAACCAAATGTAAGTTGTTATAACGTCATAATGAGTCAATCAAAACATTTACAATTGAGAGGAATATGTTAATGTCGAGACAAACGATTGTGCATATTTTTTTGTCAAAGTTAATTTACGAAAATCGCTATTTAGCAAGTTTTCTGACTAGCTAACATTAGCCAGCTAGCCATCTAGCTAATGGAGAATGAATTTGTAATTCGTGTTTAATGTTTTAGGGACTCCTGAGAATACCAGCAAACCAGGCTGTCGTCTTGTGGAACAGTGGATGTAAAGAATCTAGCTAGCTAAAGCATTTACTGCAAATTGAATGTACAATTGTGTAAGCTTGCCTTGCAATGCAGCTTAAGTAACATAACTAACGATTAACTTGCTTATTGTGTATTGGAGGATGAAAATAACTGTATGCCTATGGATGTGTAGCTAGCTACAGTATGTAGCCGATCTGTGAATGGACCCTACAACGTTAGGTTCTGAACTAATATTAATACCAATCTGTAAACCTCAGCTATCATAGTTGTTGTATCAACTTAAAGTCTGAATGGCATTAATGAAGCCTATGTGTAACCGGTGTGAAATGGTTAGCTAGTTAGCGGGGTGCGCTCTAATAGCGTTTCAATCGGTGACGTCACTCGCTCTGAGACCTTGAAGTAGTTGTTCCCCTTGCTCTGCAAGGGCTGCGGCTTTTGTGGAGCGATGGGTAACGATGCTTTGAGGGTGGCTGTTGTCTATGTGTGCAGAGGGTCCCTGGTTCGAGCCTATGTAGGGGCGAGGAGAGGGACGGAAGCTATAATTTTACATATGGATAGAGTAAAATATAATAGCTTTATTGTGCCAAGGATGCAAGTCCTTAATTACACATGCACTGTAGTTATTATTATTATTATAGTTATACCACGCATGAGATTCCCACATTGTAGCCTGTACATTTGAATATATTCACTGATCATGTTACTTCCTCACCATATTAGACAAGCATGCTCCGTTCAAAAAATGCAGAACCAAGAACAGATATAGCCCTTGGTTCACTCCAGACCTGACTGCCCTCGACCAGCACAAAAACATCCTGTGGCGAACTGCAATAGCATCGAAGAGCCCCCGCGATATGCAACGGTTCAGGGAAGTCAGGAACCAATACACGCAGTCAGTCAGGAAAGCAAAGGCCAGCTTTTTCAAGCAGAAATCCATCCTGTAGCTCTAACTCCAAGAAATTTGGGATACTGTAAAGTCCATGGAGAACAAGAGCACCTCCTCCCAGCTGCCCACTGCACTGAGGCTAGGTAACACGGTCACCACGATAAATCCGTGATAATCGAAGACTTCAACAAGCATTTCTCAAGGCTGGCCATGCTTCTTCCTGGCGACTCCAACCTTGCCAACAACCCGCCCCCCCGCTGCTACTCGCCCAAGCCTCCCCAGCTTTCTCCTTTACCCAAATCCAGATAGCAGATGTTCTGAAAGACTGGAAAACCTGGACCCATACAAATCAGCTGGGCTTGACAACTGACCCCTATTTCTGAAACTGTCCGCCGCCATTGTCGCACCCCCTTTACCAGCCTGTTCAACCTCTCCTTCGTATCATCTGAGATCCCAAGGATTGGAAAGCTGCCGCGGTCATCCCCCTCTTCAAAGGGGAGGACACCCTGGACCCCAAACTGTTACAGACCTTATATCCATCCTGCCCTGCCTATCTAAGGTCTTCGAAAGCCAAGTCAACAAACAGATCACTGACCATCTCGAATCCCACGTACCTTCTCCGCTGTGCCAATCCGGTTTCCGAGCCGGTCACGGATGCACCTCAGCCACGCTCAAGGTACTAAACGACATCATAACCGCCATCGATAAAAGACATTACTGTGCAGCCGTCTTCATCGACCTGCCAAGGCTTTCGACTCTGTCAATCACCATATTCTTATCGGCAGACTCAGTAGCCTCGGTTTTTCTAATGACTGCCTTGCCTGGTTCACCAACTACTTTGCAGACAGAGTTCAGTGTGTCAAATCGAGGCATGTTGTCCGGTCCTCTGGCAGTCTCTATGGTACCACAGGGTTCAATTCTCGGCCGACTCTTTTCTCTGTATACATCAATGATTGCTCTTGCTGCGGGCGATTCCCTGATCCACCTCTACGCAGACGACACCATTCTATATACTTCCGGCCCTTCCTTGGACCACTGTGCTATCTAACCTCCAAACGAGCTTCAATGCCATACAACACTCTCCGTTGCCTCCAACTGCTCTTAAACGCTAGTAAAACCAAATGCAGCTTTTCAACCGTTCGTCTGCCTGCACCCGCACGCCCGACTAGCATCACCACCCTGGACGGTTCCGACCTAGAATATGTGGACATCTATAAGTACCTAGGTGTCTGGCTAGACTGCAAACTCTCCTTCCAGACTCATATCAAACATCTCCAATCCAAAATCAAATCAAGATCGGCTTTCTATTCCGCAACAAAGCCTCCTTCACTCACGCCGCCAAACTTACCCTAGTAAACTGACTATCCTGCCGATCCTCGACTTCGCGATGTCATCTACAAAAATAGCTTCCAACACTCTACTCAGCAAACTGGATGCAGTTTATCACAGTGCCATTCGTTTTGTTACTAAAGCACCTTATACGACCCACCACTGCGACCTGTATGCCTAGTCGGCTGGCCCTCGCTACATGTTCGTCGTCAGACCCACTGGCTCCAGGTCATCTACAAGGCTATGCTAGGTAAAGTGCCGCTTATCTCAGTTCACTGGTCACGATGGCTACACCCACCCGCAGCACGCGCCTCCAGCAGGTTATTCTCACTGATCATCCCTAAAGCTAAAACCTCATTTGGACGCCTTTCCTTCCAGTTCTCTGCTGCCTGCGACTGGAACGAATTGCAAAAATCTCTGAAGTGGAGACTTTTATCCCCTCAACAACTTTAAAAATCTGCTATCTGAGCAGCTAACCGATCGCTGCAGCTGTACATAGTCCATCTGTAAACTACCACCCAATTTACCTACCTCACCCCCCATACTGCTTTTATTATATTTACTTTTCTGCTCTTTTGCACACCAGTACCAATACTCTTCTTGCACATTATTCATCATGATGATTTATCACTCCAGTGTTAATCTGCTAAATTGTAATTATTCGATTTATTGCCTACCTCATGCCTTTGCACACATTGTATATAGATTCTCTTTTTTTCTACCATGTTATTGACTTGTTATTGTTTACTCCATGTGTAACTCTTGTTGTCTGTTCACACTGCTATGCTTTATCTTGGCCAGGTCGCAGTTGCAAATGAGAACTTGTTCTCAACTAGCCTACCTGGTTAAATAAAGGTGAAATAAATAAAAAAATAAAAACTCTTCCTTTGGCAAATAAAGGTGCGGTTCAAGTATGAATCTGAGACATTCTTTTTCAGTCATATCAAACTCCATTATTTGAATGAGTGTCTGTCTGCATGTACTGTATGTATTACAATTAGACACTTCAACAGTGTTTACCACTCCTGCTCCTGACATCAATGATTACACATTGTAACTATGCAATGGACTAGAAACATGATTGATTTGTAATTCATATACAGTGGGAGAACAAGTATTTGATACACTGCCGATTTTGCAGGTTTTCCTACTTACAAAGCATGTAGAGGTCTGTAATTGTTATCATAGGTACACTTCAACTGTGAGAGACGGAATCTAAAACAAAAATCCAGAAAATCACATGTATGATTTTTAAAAAATTAATTTGCATTTTATTGCATGACCTAAGTATTTGATCACCTACCAACCAGTAAGAATTCCGGCTCTCACAGACCTTGTAGTTTTTCTTTAAGAAGCCCTCCTGTTCTCCACTCATTACCTGATAAACTGCACCTGTTTGAACTCGTTACCTGTATAAAAGACACCTGTCCACACACTCAATCAAACAGATTCCAACCTCTCCACAATGGCCAAGACCAGAGAGCTGTGTGTAAGGACATCAGGGATAAAATTGTAGACCTGCACAAGGCTGGGATGGCTACAGGACAATAGGCAAGCAGCTTGGTGAGAAGGAAACAACTGTTGGCGCAATTATTAGAAAAAAGGAAGAAGTTCAAGAATGACGGTCAATCACCCTCGGTCTGGGGCTCCATGCAAGATTTCACCTCGTGGGGCATCAATGATCATGAGGAAGGTGAGGGATCACCCCAGAACTACACGGCAGGACCTGGTCAATGACCTGAAGAGAGCTGGGACCACAGTCTCAAAGAAAACCATTAGAACACACTACGCCGTCATGGATTAAAATCCTGCAGGCCTAGCCAGTCTCCAGACCTGAACCCAATAGAAAATCTTTGGAGGGAGCTGAAACTCCGTATTGCCCAGCGACAGCCCCGAAACCTGAAGGATCTGGAGAAGATCTGTAGAGGAGTGGGCCAAAATCCCTGCTGCAGTGTGTGCAAACCTAGTCAAAACTACAGGAAACGTATGATCTCTGTAATTGCAAACAAAGGTTTCTGTACCAAATATTAAGTTCTGCTTTCTGATGTATCAAATACTTATGTCATGCAATAAAATGCAAATTAATTACTTAAAAATCATACAATGTGATTTTCTGGATTTTTGTTTTAGATTCCGTCTCCCACAGTTGAAGTGTACCTATGATAAAAATTACAGACCTCTACATGCTTTGTAAGTAGGAAAACCTGCAAAATCGGCAGTGTATCAAATACTTGTTCTCCCCACTGTATACAGGGGGAAAAACGACGCATATCTAACTCCCTTCGTCCTCATTATCTGAGGACACAGGATAGTATTTCAATGAGATACTTAATTTCAACCAGTGGAGAATGTGAAACGCTTTTATTGAAATAAGTTCATTATCCAGGTGTTATAAATACATAAATGCATTATAATTATGATCATTGAATATGTATTATAAATACAAGTTCAATCTGTACAATCACATATGGTGTGCTTTATAAAACGAGAGAGAAAAACGATGTGGGAGAGAGGTGTAAAAGACAGAAAGGGAAAGAGTAAGAACAGCGGCAGACAGCATATGATTCTTGAATACAGTGCTACCCTAATATTCTCTCAGTTCATCACATTTGCTGTGTCTCCTAACCTTCGGGCCAACTGGGGCCCAAGGCTGGTTATCTTAAGTGCGGGTGAGGTGGCGATGACGGGACTGGCTTCCTCTCTCACATCAAAACATACCTGCAGACGAGTGACAGATGGATAGAGAGAGCATAATTATGCCTTTTTTTGCAACCTTTCGGTTACTAGTCCAACGTTCTAACCACTAGCTACCTTAGCAGCTTGCACAACCAAGTGTAGCTTGCTACTCAATGTAATAAAGTAATGACTTTTCAAATAAGTTACCTTACACGTTATGTTGGCTGACAATTTGTTAGCTACGCTGTCCTTACGACAATAGAATGAGTCAAAATTCACCCAAGGCTGAAAAACGGCTTAAGGACGTTGGCTAAACTGGAGTACTAGCACGAGCCCATAGCAAATTAATGGAATTGAATGTTCACAGAGCCTGTTTTGACTGGAGTGATGCTTGGATACATTTTTAATGGAATTCTCTTTTTATTTTACCACTACAATCTGTTTGTCGGACGAAATTGGAAGAAAAAAAAACTTGTGTAGAAAGTAAACATTCGCACCTCGATGGTGTCAACTGTGCTTATGTCTGCGTAATGAAAAAGTAGGGGGAAAATATGACCTGACTATTTCTGGTCTAGTGATCGATGACAAACGAGCTCGTTGCCCAGACTTACATAGATGTCAAAGAGGAGATTCTCCTGATTTTAAAATGGTGCCCATGTAACAGTTTTGCTTCCATTCCTAGCCCCTACCTGGGCTCGAACCAGGGACCCTCTGCACACATAGACAACAGCCATCCTCGAAGAATCGTTACCCATCGCTCCACAAAAGCCGCAGCCCTTGCAGAGCAAGGGGAACAACTACTTCAAGGTCTCGGAGCGAGTGACGTCACCGATTGAAACGCTATTAGAGCGCACCCCGCTAACCATTTCACATCGGTTACACTCACCCCCCTTTTGACCTCCTTTTCCGCAGCAACCAGTGATCTGGGTCAACAGCATCAATGTAACAGTTTTGTTTCCGTCCCTCTCCTCGCCCCTACCTGGGTTCAAACCAGGGACCCTCTAGCTAGTTAGCGCGCGCGCCCCGCTAACTAGCTAGCCATTTCACACCGGTTACACCCGACTCGAAAAAAACTAAATATACACAGTGAGATATTTGGCGAAATAGACCGGCATGCCTCCATACGAGCATTTGATGACAACCGAGCTAGCTGCCTAGGCTTACATAATTAGAAAGAGGAGATTCTCATGATTTAAAAATCGAGTCCGACTTGAAAAAAATCTAAATATATACACATTGCAAGATATTTGGCCAAATAGACAGACATGCCTATATTTCCCCCATAGGCAACAATGGGAACACCACAGAGTTCCAATATTTATTTTTGTTTACATTTTAACTATAAAACAACGTGAGCAGGTCTCATTGCCAACAATAGCGAAGCAGGCGTTGTGACGTTGAACGATAAGCTGGGAATAGAACGTTCGGAAGGCGAGTTGGTGCCACGGTGCTCAATAGAACTAATAGGAGCTGGCAGGGTGAAAAATGCAGATGTTGATTTAGTTATTGATCCATAATGAATGTATGGGAATAAATATCACTGATTAACAGAAATATTGGAACAAAGTTGTCTAATGAAGGCAAACAATTTAGAATCTCCAATCCTGTAGCCTACTCCCAATCATCACGTTGTACAGCGCCATATTTTCCACTCCATCCTAACGGAAACCCTTAGGGTTTCGTTTTTCTCTGAATGGAAACACCATAATATTAATCAAATTAATTAAGCCAAATTTCTTCAAATCAATCCCATATACTATGTTATTACAAAAAAGGTTTTAAATTCTCTGGTAATGCCATCAAATGCTTCTCAAAGATGCCCTCTGGTGGTCAAACTAGAAATAACTTGCAGTAACATAAGAAATGGCTGAGAATTAAATGACGTGCCACAGAATGCTGCAGCAGCACGCAGTGTCCGCAGTATGACACAACTTTTAAAGGAGGAACCACTGTATGTGGAATCTGTCTCTTTGGACAATGCTACATTTCGCATTGTTTTTGTCAAAATGTGTGCTGTCATTTTAAAGAGAGAGATTGGGATTTTGGCAATTGGGATTTTCTCTACTTCCCAAGAGTCAGATGAACTCATGGATAGCATTTTTATGTCTGTGTTCAGTTTGAAGAAATTTGCTAACTTGCGTTAGCGCAATTGATAACAGCGTTAACGCAATGACCTAGCATGCTAGCCGTGCCTGTAGAATTCCAGTCATTGCGCTAATGCTAGTTAGCAGGGGCTTGCGAAACTACCTAAAATTTCCTTCATACTGGACACAGGTACATAAAAATGGTATCCATGAGTTCATCCGACTCCAGGGAAGTAGAGAAAGGGCGTTATTGCCAAAATCCCAAACCATCCCTTTAAGGCTGGAGTGACAGACTTACTGCCCAATCCGGCCCGCGGGTGGTTTGAGTAAAACCAAATCAAAACTGTGTAGAAATTATAATGGACCTGTATTCATATAGTTTAATGGCTGTGCAGCTCGCTAATAATCACTAGACAGTCAGGGAGCATTACATTCCACAAGCAATGGGCAAAATTAGTTTCGACAACCCTGCTTTAAGGGCTGGATTAAGCTTCCTTTGAAAATGCTAATTTTTTCCATCTATCAATTATTATATCATAGGAAGATGGTTTCCTCCAAGTTACCATGTTTCATTGTGTTCATTGGGGCCATTATTTGATTAGATTTATTAGGATCCCTATTAGTCGACGCCAATGGCGATAGATTATTGCGATAGAAAATGACAACAGGTTCAAATAGTACCTCCCCGATTCACTGTTTCCATCCTTTTGTTGCCTACTGAAAACGACTCAGATTTCCTCTAAGCTGACCATGATTTTCATTAATTCTGTTCTGTAGAAGGTGAGTCGGCTGGAGGAGCAGGAGAAAGAGGTGGTGAGCGCTCTGCGCTACTTCAAGACCATAGTTGACAAGATTATGGTGGAGAAGAAGGTGCTGGAGATGTTGCCTGGCTCGGCCAGCAAGGTCCTGGAGGCCATTCTACCCCTGGTGCAGGTGGAGGCCCGCATAACACACAGGTATGTGGGCTGAGAATTTAGAAGGGCTTATAGTGAGCACAAGATGTTTAAAATGTCTTTTCACTCAAAAATATGCATTTTCAACATCATAGGGGGCTAGCATGTAAAATAGTTTGCAGGTAAAAGTATATGGGCTTAGGTGAGTATTTAGCATAGGTTAGTGGCATCTTAGTCTGTCATTTCTCATATTATAGCCTAGGCATGTTGCAATTTAGGGATATGGGATTTGCTACATCACAAAGCATTCTTGCAGATTTGCCACAAAATAACATAAACAAATGGTGGCCCCAAGATGTAACTTAATTTTGTGATTTGGGTGAGATATCACTTTATCTATTGGTTTCCTTACCCTGTAAGCAGTCTATGGACAAGGTATGACAGCGATCCATGCTTTGGTTTTGTTTACCTGGCCACTGTTTGAAATGCAACATGTTTAGCATTTGTGGCACAAATCCAATGGTGTGATCGCTAACTGCTAGCTAGCTGCTTGTGGCTGCTAGAAGTAATGTGTCGTGTCCTGTTGTAAACATTTCTCTATTTAAAAAAAAAGGTACGGATGTTGCAAAATGATCAGGATCTACACTTGACATATATGTGTACCATACCGGGGCATATGGTATTTCAGGAAGTGCATACAAGTGGCGCTATTTCTTAAAAAAAATAAAAATGCATTTGGGCACACAAAACAATTTTGGGTCTTGATTCCAGGAGGGGATTGGTTGTCTCTGCTGTAGGCAAGAAGCTTGATCTTGCCATCTAGCAAGTTAGCAAACCAAATACATAGCTGGAGCCCTGAGCTGGATATAATTTATTTGGCACATCTTAGATAGTTAACTTATAGTTAAACAGTGGCATAGTATGCACCCCAGTATTGAAAATCATACCAAAGGTATGTATAGATACCGTGGTGTATGGTATATTGCCCAAGCCTAATAGTGAGGCATAATAACCTTCCTGGACTATTCAGTGTACATCTTGAGCGGTCAGGTATTTCATACCATCATGTTCATGTTGTCCCTAATCTCCTCATCTGGAATGTGACTCCCTGTGGTGGAAAAGAATGGGGGAAAATGTAATCGACCGTAGCTGTTTAGAACACCTACAGCTGGTTAGAAAGAGAACTGGGTGCATTAGTGCACACCGTAACAAAATGTTTTGTAACAGAAAATAAAGTTCAGGTAGTCCCTCCGCCTGTTTCAGTCCATTTTCTTCTGTTTGGTGCCAAATGAATACAGTCCACAACAAATCCTTCACTTAACAGTATATTTTATAGAACAGTCTGTCTTTGTAGAGTCCTGAAAGAGAGACTTGGAGTTCTCTCCTCTGGAATGGCTGTGCTTGCCAGAACTTGCGTACTGCTAGCACGGCACCATCAGTCATTGTTGAAGGGGGTCAGATGTGACAGGTTTTGTATCCGGACCCTGTTTTTAGTGCTGAGTGACAAAGTGCTTACAGTGGTTGAGGAATGGGTCTCTGGGGGTCTGACCTCCTCAACTCACACACACATACGCACACATCAGCCTCCTTGTGCCATTCCAGCCGCAGACCCCAAACCTGATATTACTTCTCAGGCCCCTAGAGGTCAAACTCACAATCCCCAGGTTAACAGGCCTATCGTAATAACCATACAGATCTAGATCACCGATCACACCCCAGCCTCGGGGACTCGAGTCCTACGCCTCTGCTTCTGGAAGAACCTGGGTCCAGTGCCCATTTTCATAAAGAGTCATATCTGGGATCAAGTTCCCACTGTCCATGTAATCTTTATTATTGTGATTTAAAAGCGAAAAACTGATTGAGATGCTTATGAATACAGCGCCAGTTGTTATTGCTGAGTCATTTGCTTGACTCTCCTCTTGCCTGTATAGTTAGTTCATCCTGGCTACTAGCCTTAGCCCTAGTCTTTGGCTCCACTTTGCCCATACAGCCCCCAGCCCAAATGTAGCTGTGTCATAGAAATATAATCTATAGACGGGGCTTGGAACCTCTAACCCTGACAATTTGACTAGTAAACTCATGGGGAGGCTCGTTCTATAGATAATATTTCTATGAGCTGATTCCTGTAGAGGCAATGGAGGGATATTCCAGAGTTGTGAATCAGCTGCAGSGTGTTGGGACTTGTCTGAACCTTCACCACACCCTACTGTTTCTCAATGCTCAATTCAGCACAGGCACTATACTGTAGTTACCAACCAGACAAATCCCTCCAGCACACAAACACATTCTGCATGTAATACCACCACAGGGGAAATATTGAGTTAACCCCATGTGTGGATACATATGGCTGCCTCAGAGCTGGTGAAAAGATACCCTAGTAGTCCTTTAGTCTAGTTGTCTGTGTTCTCAATCTATGGCAATCCCACCTATCACTCGTGACCTCCCCCTTCCCTCTCCTTAGTTCGGCGGTGTCGTCGTGTCACAACCGTGTGTACCAGAGCCTGGCCAACCTGATCCGCTGGTCCGACCAGGTCATGCTGGATGACATCGACCTGGACGACAAGGACAACGTGGTCGCGGTCACCACCGTTATCAAGGCTGTGCTAGACGGGGTCAAGGTGAGAAGAGACGGTCGTGGGAATGTGAAACGATAGTTTTCAGCTCTCCGGGGATCACAGAGGGTCATGTTCCCTGTTTCTCCCTTGCAGACCTGGGTTGAATACATTTGTCAAATATGCCTACTTTCAAATACTTAAGCTGTAGTTGATTTAGTTTGCTTGGTACAATGGAACCATTGTTTAAGTCCCAAAAAGTACAAATGCCAAGCTGAATCAAGTGCATCTCAAATGTATTTTTGTTTAACCAGGTAGTCCCATTGAGGTCAGAAGACCTCTTTCCCAAGTGAAACCTGGTCAAATTCTTTAACAAGTCATTCAATATGATAGTGTATTGGACACTATTTTAACCTCTGTCCTTTACAATAAATTGACACCACTTATAACAGTAGTTGTAGTGTGTAATGTACATTTAAATAAATATCAATAGTTGTTGACTGGAGTTGTGTGCTTTTCTTAAAGGAACTGGTCAAACTCACCATAGAGAAACAGGAGCAACCCTCGCCCACCACTCTCAACAAACCACCACCACCTATTGCCACACCGGAGAGGTAAGTGGACATGCGTGTACACAAACACCCCAACACACACCAGACTTGACCATTTCTCTCACTCTCTCACACACACACACACACACACACACTGACACATTCTCCTGTTATGTCTCCAGCACATCCGAGTTGCCCCTGACGGAACGGGAGCGGGAAATCCTGAGTAAGACCACGCCCACTGTCCCGCCCACCGAGGCTATGACGGACATGGCAGAGGAGGATATAGCCCCGCCCAAACCCCCCCTCCCTGGCCTGAAGATGGATGCGCTCAGGTTAGGAACACTGGGAGGCCATCTTTAGATATAATCGACAGAGTCTTATCAATAGTATGCAGCAGGTCCCACCAGACCGAATCTTTGGGCCTTTTGCTTTTAGGGCCTAAAGTTTTAACACTAGGGCCCACAGTTTTCCTGGTCAAGTCAGGTGGTAAGAAGAAACTCAGGGTTTTATTTATGGTGTATTCAAAATGTTCAAATAATCTTATAGGGCTTCATCTTCTCATCCCCCTGTCTTCATCTGCAATGATTTGAATTTGCTTTGAGATATTTAAAAAACAAAAAAACACTGGAGACAAGGCGAGGAAGCTACTTTAGACTATTGTGATGCACCCATGTGAGAGTGGTCTGTTGGTCTTTAAGCGGTCATGTAGATCAACTTTTTCACTCATGAAAAACTTTTCATCATTATGGAACATTCCACCCCCCGTCGAACGTCCGGATGGATATTGCCATCTATCGGCGTACGGTAGACCCATGCAACCTCCCCCGTCACGGTCTTATGTCGAAAGAGAAGTTCCCCCCCCCCCTTCCCACAGTCTATAAGAAGGAACCGGACATGGTTCTGCATTCTCGACTGTCTGCGGTCAGAAAAAGCAGAAGCGGTTCTGCAGACCACATTGTGTCAGCGACTGCTTCTGTGGTCCTGTAGCATTAGAACTTCTGAACTTGTTCTTCAGTGTAGGCAAATATGTTTTTAAACTGAACAAAAATATAAAGGCAACATGTAAAGTGTTAGTCCCATGTTTCATGAACTTAAACAAAAGATCCCATAAAATTTCCATACCCACAAAAAGTGTGTATTTCTCAAATTTTCTGTACAAATGTGTTTACATCCCTGTTAGTGAGCATTTCTCCTTTGCCAAGATAATCCATCCACCTGACAGGTGGGGCATATCAAGAAGCTAATTAAATAGCATGATCATTACACAGGTGCACCTTGAGCTGGGGACAATATAATTCCTCTTTAAAATGTGCAGTTTTTGTCACACAACTTCACAGATGTCTTAAGTTTTAAGCCAGCTGGTCAGCTGATGAAACTGTGGGTTTGCACAACCAAAGAATTTCTGCATAAACTCTCAGAAACCGTCTCAGGGAAGCTTATCTGTGTGCTCGTCGTCCTGACTATGGTTTGGCGTCGTAACCGACTTCAGTGGGAAAATGCTCACCTTCGATGGCCACTGACACGCTGGAGAAGTATGCTCTCCACAGATGAATCCCGGTTTCAACTGTACCGGGCAGATGGCAGACAGCGTGTATGGCGTTGTGTGGGCGAGCGGTTTGCTGATGTCAACATTGTAAACATAGTGTCCCATGGTGGCAGACAGGCCTAAGCTACTGACAACGAACACTATTGCGTTTTTTCGATTTGCAATTTGAATGCACAGAGGTACTGTGACGAGATCCTGAGGCCCATTGTCGTGCCATTCATCCGCCGCCATCACTTCATGTTTCAGCATGATAATTATGGCCCCATGTCGCAAGGATTTGTACACAATTCCTGGAAGCTGAAAATGTCCCAGTCCTTCAATGGCCTGCATACTCACCAGACATGTCACCCATTGAGCATGTTTGGGATGCTCTGGATCGACGTGTACGACAGCGTGGTCCAGTTCATGCCAATATCCAGAAATTTCGCACAGCCATTGAAGAAGAGTGGGACAACATTCCACAGGCCACAGACAGCCTGATCAAGTCTATGCGAAGGAGATGTGTCACGCTGCACGAGGCAAATGGTGGTCACACCAGATACTGACTGGTTTTCTGATCCACACCCCTACTTTTTTTTAAGGTATCTGACCAACAGATGCATATCTGTATTCCCAGTCATGTGAAATCCATAGATTAGGGCCTAACGAATTTATTTCAATTGACTGATTTTCTTATATGAACTGTAACTCAGTAAATTGTTTCATTTTGCGTTTATATTTTTGTTCAGTATAGAATTCTACCAAAGAGGAAGTGAAGCGAAGATACAACTGAAACGTTGACTAAGTCAACATGAATAATTTTTTATTGACATGAGGGTCTATTTATGAACTAAGCCTAATTGAGTCTGTGAAACTCACTTTCATGGTATCTCATCTAGTGCTAAGGATGTGTTCCAAATAGCACCCTAATCCCTATGTAGTGTACTACTTTTGACCAGTGCCCCATAGTGTTCTAGTTCAAATCAGAGCATTATATAGGGTATTCACTATGTAGTACACAATTTTTTAACAGTGCCCATAGGGATTTAGGGTGCCATTTGGGACATCCACTGTCAGTGGAAAAACCAGACTATGTTCAGACTTTTAAAACATTTTATCTCAAAGGGGAATTCTAATACTCTAGAGTTTTTAAGCTTAAAAGATCTTCCTCTCAAGTTGAAAAGGATAGTCATAAGAGGTTGGAAACTGAGGGTTATAGGCAGGCAGTCACTTATTCAGTCACTGTGTGCGTAAGGAAGCAGAGCTTTGACAAATCCATAGACATTGGGCTTAGCCAGAAGATCAGATAATATGACAACTATGATTTTGAATTGCACTGCTGTCTCTCTTTTTCTCCCTCTTCCTCCCTATCTCTCACTTCATATTTTTCTATCTGTGCTTTCCATCCCTCTCTCCATGTCTGTTGGGGAACAGAGCACACTTGGCTACTGACCACTTTGTAGCAGCCCAAAGGAGATCCACAAAGACTAACACGTATGTTAGCCTATAGGGTCATTCCCCTGCATCATGAAATCCCGCCCCCTTTATAACTATCCAATCCGGATCCCGGAAGTGTCTTGATTGCTGGAGGAACTGATTGGTGGAGTGCTGTGTCTTGCACGTTTGAGTTCCTAATTATGCGTAATTGCCTCATGGCATACAATGAAGCCCAAGTCCAATCAGGGGAAAGCTTGGTGCATGATTGTGTACCAATGATGTCATGTAATCATACATACAGTTGAAGTCGGAAGTTTACATACACCTTAGCCAAATACGTTTAAACTCAGTTCCTGACATTTAATCCTAGTAAAAATTCCCTGTCTTAGGTCAGTTAAGATCACCACTTTATTTTAAGAATGTGAAATGTCAGAGTAATAGTAGAGAGAGTGATTTATTTCAGCTTTTATTTCTTTCATCACATTCCCAGTGGATCAAAAGTTTACATACACTTAGTATTTGGTAGCATTGCCTTAAGTTTTTTTTTACTTTGGTTCAAACGTTTCAGGTAGCCTTCCACAAGCTGCCCACAATAAGTTGGGTGAATTTTGGCCCATTCCTCCTGACAGAGCTGGTGTAACTGAGTCAGGTTTGTAGGCCTCCTTGTTCGCACACGCGTTTTCAGTTCTGCCCACAAATGTTCTATAGGATTGAGGTCAGAGCTTTGTGATGGCCACTCCAATAYCTTGACTTTGTTGTCCTTAAGCCATTTTGCCCACATCTTTGGAAGTATGCTTGGGGTCATTGTCCTTTTTGGAAGACCCATTTGCAACCAAGCTGTAACTTCCTGACTGATGTCTTGAGATATTGCTTCAATATATCCACATAATTTTCCTCATGATGTCATCTATTTTGTGAAGTGCACCAGTTCCTCCTGCAGCAATGCATCCCCACAACATGATGCTGCCATCCCCGTGCTTCACGGTTGGGATGGTGTCCTTCGGCCGCAAGCCCTCCGCCCTTTTTCCTCCAAACATAACGATGGTCATTATGGCCAAACAGTCCTATTTTTGTTTCATCAGACCAGAGGACATTTCTCCAAAAAGTACGATCTTTGTCCACATGTGCAGTTGCAAACCGTAGTCCGGATTTTTTATTGCGGTTTTGGTGCAGTCGTTTCTTCCTTGCTGAGCGGCCTTTCAGGTTATGTTGATATAGGACTCGTTTTACTGTGGATATAGATACTTTTGTACCCGTTTCCTCCAGCATCTTCACAAGGTAATTTGCTGTTGTTCTTCCGACTTCAACTGTATATATGTATGTCTATGGTGTGTACACGTCATCAATTTCCAGGGTTGGGGTCAATTCCATTTAAAGGTGTTAAACAAGATTTTCTTCATTTCAGAGAATGCCCATAATACTGGTGTGGAAATAATACTGTGAAACACTATCATTTCACTATTAGCACCACATATATAATGGACATTTTCTGAAATTACAATACAAAATTTCAAACGAATCCTATGTGTAACATTAAAAAGGTACACCAAATGGAATTTCAGTGTACTTCCTGAATTGACTGGAAATTAAATGAAGCTGACCCCAACCCTGTTACTTTCCCTGTCATGG
Source organism: Salvelinus sp. IW2-2015 (assembly GCF_002910315.2). Lineage (NCBI taxonomy): Eukaryota > Metazoa > Chordata > Actinopteri > Salmoniformes > Salmonidae > Salvelinus > Salvelinus sp. IW2-2015. The sequence goes on along the minus strand of NC_036844.1, from coordinate 2,189,113 downwards.
TCCCCATGTCTCCATGGCTTGCTGATTTTATGCTGTGCCTTTAACCTGACATTGACTTGTGGTGATTGCAGTGTGATAACTTGGAAGGACCAACTTCTGTTGGGGTATTCCAGATGTCATTGAAAACGAGGCATTAAGCACGTAATGCAGATTTTTACCAGAGGTGTGGATTCGAGTCACATGACTTGGACTCAAGTCTGACTCGAGCTACATTTGATGACTTGACCTGATAGAAAATAAACTAACTTGAGACTTGACTTGGAGTGTCAAGACACGGGACTTGACTTTGACTTGAGACTGATGGCTTTAAATGATCTGGCCAGGTTTTGTCACTCTTTTTGTGGCACAGAGTCTCCATGGATTACTCTCCACGCAGCCAGAGACCGTATCACATTTGGGGGAAAAATGTATTGGCTAGTGAAACGCATACTCGGCTCTCTGATTTGACCAGCAAATTGTCCATCAACAAGCTAGCGCATTGAGAAGGTTATTTTAATCGTCTACATATAGACTACCATTTGTATTTTATATTTATATCTTTGCTTATTCGATCTGGTCACTAACATCGGCCTACGGCATTGGACCAAATTCTTATTTAAAAAAAACATCTTATCTGTGCTTTAGAACCAAAGAGTTGCAGGTCTACAGGTAGGCCGTATAATCCTGCTTTACTCTGGACTCCAGAGAAGTGACAATGTGACAGGATATCCCTAGTTGATATTGACTGCTAACATGAATGACTTTAAGCTAAAAAATGCAGGTGTAAAACACAGTTTATTTCTGTATCTTGCGTTTTGAAAATGCATCTGCGTTTATGGCTGTAAATGACAGGCTACATTTGGCAGTGATTGTGCACATGCATGCATGTGCATGCGCGGGTGTCGCAAGCTTTGAACCACTGCTTTTTGGGGGTCCCAGGTCAAAAAGTTTGAAAACCACTGAACTACCGAACAGATTGCTGATTTGCTGTACAGCTATCTGTAGGATCGGGTACGGCGCAAACGTAAAATTGTAGGGAGAGAGACTTGCCATAAATTAATATTCAGCTCCAAATAAATGAGGTGCTCAAGAATATGAACCCATTACTTTGCAAGCTCACCAGCAATGGGGCGTCAAGCAACAATTACTAGCGTAGGCTTACTAGTCTTTTGGTATGTCAAAATTGCTTGAAATGTATAATTTACTTATGAAGCTTGCAATTGGAATATGTTTAAATTAATAATCAATGTGTTGTAGACAAAATAATGAAAGGGCTGTTTGGTAGCCTCAATAAATAGACAAAGATTTGTAGTTGAACAAGTCATTGTCTGTATAGATTTTATTTATTTTTTTACTTGACTTGAAAAAACTTGACTTGACTTGCTCTTAGTATGCACGACTTGGACTTTACTCAAGACTGGACCGGTTCTACTTGGGACTTGATTTGAGACTTGGACCTTGAGACTTGCTTGTGACTCGAATAATAGTGAATTGGTCCCACCTCTGGATTTTACCATAATAACCCCTCAGTAACTAGGTTTCCATCCAACCTTTTTATGCGATATGCGAGCAAAGTACATGTTGGAAACAGCACATTTGTTAGTAAACTTTCCATATGTCGACAAAACAAAATACGCTAGACAAGGTGGGATCCTTTTGTGTCTGTAAAATGTATTACGCGAGAGATGGCGATGGAAATGCCTTTATGTGCAAATATTGATATAATAACCGTCATAGCGAAGTAAAATTGGATTCACGCGATGATATGTTGTGTGGTGCTCCCACTACGACTCGATAAAGAATGCAGTTTATTAGGCTATAGATTCAATAAGTTATGAACTGCACAAGGTGGTGAAAGTGCATGCAGTGATTATTGCTGCTTTCCAATAAATATCTAGGGTCTTATTCTAGTGTCATGATGATCGATGCTTTGGCTGCCTTTTGACAAATAAAAATTATCTCTCTCTTTTGTCCATAATAATCTCATCGTGTAGGCTATCCCACCCGCACTGTATCTGTGAGCTGTTGGCTAGAGCACACGTGCCAAGACCAGAGTGGGCATATACACAACATTTATTTTTGACAAAACCATCAGTGGAGTTGAAAATACGATGGAAACCCATTAAACTTTTTATGTGCACTAGGTAATTACGCAGAGGATTTTATCCGCAACAGGTCAATTTAATGGAAACGTATTGTTTTTATTGTTTTTAATGGAAGCGTATTGTTTTTATGCGGATTGTAGTATATTCACATGAAAATCTGTCGCCAATTGGATGGAAATGTAGCTACTGTCATCCAGCTCAAGGAGCAGTAAACTGTGTGTGTGTACCAATGCCCCTACTTGTATTTGTGAGCTGGTTGTGTATCAGAAGCCTGAAAAACAGGGTTGTGGTCAATTTGAATTGAAGTCAGTCAATTCATAAAGTAACTGAAATTCAAATTGACCCCAACCCTGCTGAAAAAGCTCCATTCTCACTGATGGTCCTACATCCTACTTCTCTCTCTCCAGTCCTCCTCCGGCCCTGCCCCCAAAGAAGCGCCAGTCGGCCCCGTCGCCCACCCGGGTGGCAGTAGTGACCCCCATGAGCCGTGGCTCCAGCCTGCCCTGCAGCGTCCATAGACGGGTACCAACACACACACCTCACCAGAGACACATACCAGTACTTTGTACGGTTATTGTTGAGTAACACCCACATATTCCACTTGTCCAATGGTAATGGTAGTACAGTGGTCTAGAGAAACTGTCAGAGTATGTTGTTGATTAGGGTGGATTACCAGACTATAATGGGCCGATACAGACTAGTGATCAGACTTGATTAGGCCAGCCATTAACAGATTCTAGCTCCACAAAGTTCTCTATTATTTCCTGAAACTGTTGCTGACATCTGTGCCTGTTTTTCATTGTGTTTGTCTGTCCACCTGCATGTCTGTCTCCGTCTCTGTGTCTTTGCAGCAGCAGGACTATGAGCAGGAGTTCCCCCAAAGGCGTTTCTCAGGCGGTAGCCAGTCGTACAGGGGCAACTCCCCGCGCCTCTCACCCTGCAGCAGCATGGGAAAGCTCAGCAAGTCTGACGAGCATCTCTGCTCCATGGAACAGGACAGCGGACAGTGCTCCCAAAATACTAGCTGTGAGACGTTGGGTAGGGACGCACACACGCATATATATATATATATATATATATATATATATATATATATATATATATATATATAAATATATATATTATATATATATATATATACATACAGTTGAAGTCAGAAGTTTACATACACTTAGGTTGGAGTCATTAAAACTCGTTTTTCAACCACTCCACAAATTTCTTGTTAACAAACTATAGTTTTGGCAAGTCGGTTAGAACATCTACTTTGTGCAGGACACAAGTCATTTTTCCAACAATTGTTTACAGACAGATTATTTCACTTATAATTCACTGTATCTCAATTCCATTGGGTCAGAAGTTACATACACTATGTTGACTGTGCCTTTAAACAGCTTGGAAAATTCCAGAAAATGTTTTGGCTTTAGAAGCTTCTGATAGGTAATTGACATCATTTGAATCAATTGGAGGTGTACCTGTGGATGTATTTCAAGGCCTACCTTCAAACTCAGTGCCTCTTTGCTTGACATCATGGGAAAATCAAAAGAAATCAGCCAAGACCTCAGAAAATACATTGTAGACCTCCACAAGTCTGGTTCATCCTTGGGAGCAATTTCCAAATGCCTGAAGGTACCACATTCATCTGTACAAACAATAGTATGCAAGTATAAACACCATGGGAACACGCAGCCGTCATACAGCTCAGGAAGGAGACGCGTTCTGCCTCCTAGAGATGAGATCACAAAGCCCTGGCCTGCGCCAAAATTCACCCAACTTATTGTGGGAAGCTTGTGGAAGGCTACCCAAAACATTTGATCCAAGTTAAACAATTTAACGGCAATGCTACCAAATACTAATTGAGTGTATGTAAACTTCTGACCCACTGGGAGTGTGATGAAAAAAATAAAAGCTGAAATAAATAATTCTCTCAACTATTATTCTTTCATTTCATATTCTTAAAATAAAGTGGTGATCCTAACTGATCTAAGACGGGGAATTTTTACTAGGATTAAATGTCAGGAATTGTGAAAAACTGAGTTTAAATGTATTTGGCTAAGGTGTATGCAAACTTCYGATATATATATATAAATATATATATAAACACCCATGTAAACACACACACTAACTGGTCAGGGACACGCATATGTTATACACACACACACAAACAGCTGTTTGGCTTCCATGCATTTGAAACGAGAGCTTGTCCGAGGATGACGGACACGAGCCTGGTTAGAGACAGTTACTATCTAACGGAGCGCTGCGATTTGGTTGCCCCAAATTCTGGGGGCGGGGCATTTTTTTAACGTGTGCCCTTATCATACCCAGAGGCATATTCTCTCACACACGAGAGCACTCTATTTTTCAAATACTCACTTCAAATGTCAACAGCTTAACCGTAACCACCAATACTGCATTTCAAAGACTGTTTCCCTCTATCTCTTTCTCTCGATCTCTCCTCTGTTTCTCTTCAGACAACACTGAGAGTTACGACCCGGACTATGACTTCCTCCACCAGGACCTCTCAGTCTTCACTGGGGACCCCCTCGCCCCCTCAGGGGTCACCTCTCTGTCGCCCCTCCCTGAGTCCCACAGCGAGTCATCCTCCCCCGTCCCTCCTCCCACCCGCTTTAGCTCCCCACCCGCTCCCCACTCCGAATACTGGACCCCCCAGCCCGGTTCTCACATCAGCCCCTTGCACCCTTGCCGCCTCAGCGCGCCTCCAGCGTTACCCCAGAAGAAGCGGCGCAGCGCTCAGGTGTCGCCCTATCCGGACGGGTGCTGGGGTGGTTCCTCGCGGGGGCCCCTGTACGAGAGGTTCCCCTCGCAGTACGATAACCTGTCGGAAGAGGAGCTGCTGCACCCCACGCCCCCCTTCCCCCTCTTCACGCCCATCTCACCCATGCCCCAGAGCAACGGGGGCGTGTTTGTGGCCCAGTACCTGGCCAGCGAGAACGCAGACGTTCCCTCTAGTCCACCGCCGCTGCCCGAGAAGAGGAACAAGCACGGTGAGTGATGGAGAGATGGAGAATGGGGTGTGGGGGAGAAAAGGATAGAAGGAGTGGAAGAGAGAGAATTACAGGAAAATTGAGATGGAGAAGGAAAGAAAAAGAGCAGGAGGATGATTGAGGAAGGGAAGGAGATGGTTTAGGGAGATAATTGAGCAAAACACTGTGAGAGAGAGAAATTAAACAAGAGGAAGATTGAGGGAGGAAAGGATAAAGACTGAGGGAGAGAGGTGGTTAGAGTGTTAACTTAGCTGCAGTGTCATTCATGCATGACTCATGTTTAGGAAATCTGCCACAGAGAATAGAGGGAGGAAGTTTAACTCCAGGACAAGCACAATGGACTCCTGATCCACTGGCAGTTGGGTACAGAGGTCGCAATTATGTAACTTCCTGCCAAGCTATGATGTCATTTCCTGTTGAATATTTTTATATTTACATTTTTGTCATTTAGTGGACGCTCCAGAGCGGAAATCGAACCCACAACCAATGTTCCCTATAAGCTGCGTGGGCGCAGTAGCCCCGCAGAAATATTAGCCCACAGAGAGAAGCACGAGATTGCTCCAGAAAGTTGAGTGAAGTTCAGTGGTCACCAACCGGTCGACTGGTCGATCTCCAAGGCATTCCTAGTAGATCGCAAAACATTTCTGTAAAAAACGGTAGATGCACCCGATTCAGCTGCCGTGCACGCCAGGTAGGCGAACTGTTGCCATTTTGACCCATTTTAACTCTGCCTTCCCGGCGGGCCCAGAGTGCAAATCAAGTGCACTATAGGCCTACCGCTGGCCAATCAGATGGCTCAGATGACCATGTCTGCAGTAATGTAGCAGACATAAAAGAAAGCTACAGCAAAGTTGATACTGTGAGATTTCAAAACGTTTAAAACCATGTCTGGGGAGAGACTGTCAACGAATACAGCAAAGAGATGCTGTTTTTATGAGGTAGTTCATGTTTAAGTTGTTACTCAGAAAAGTGTTGACAGTTCTAAACCATAAAATGCGTTTTCTTCCTATTTTCACTCAGCGCTACAACAATAATGAATGAGTAGGAAAGTGTATCTATAGGCTTGTGTTGTTATTATTAGCGGCCGGGGTCTTTTTTAATATTGAGGAATATTTCCCTTTCTCAGTTCATTGGAGTAACAACATGAATTTGTGCATGAGGCAGAAATAATGCCGTGCGACTCTAGTTTTGCCATCATCTGGTAGACTCTGTCCCTTTTTGGTAAGGTATAGCGGAGGGATGTTGAGAGGTCTGCTGCTCTCTCCCTCCTCTGAGACTGACCATTTCGATGCAGGCACCATCAGCCCAATAAAATAAAAAGCCAATTCTTTAAATGTATGCTCACTCACTGTGCTTCACAAGTAATACAACAGATCAATTACCAGTGCGATCATATAGCCTACCTCAAATTTTGAAATCATAAAAAAAAATGTCCTCGAACAAGAATGCATTGGCAGGGCTATTCAAGCAAAGCCAATGTGCGGTGATTATGTTTTGGGCCTATAGCTCACTGCACAAACCTCATTGCTGTTTTTAATTGGTTAATGTTGCATAGGTTTACATTTTTAAGTCATGTAAAAAAAATAATCTGAGTGGTAGATCTCTGTTTGCATTTTGACTCCCAAGTGATCTTGACTCAAAGGTTGGTGACCACTGTTCTTGAGTTTTCCCTGTTAACACTATCAACGTTTCCCTTTACTGTGGCAATAGTGATCGAATCAACGCAATATGAGTCACTTTCAATACAACATACCGAAACAAAACAAACTATGCAAGAGATTTTGTCGCAGGCAAAACGCATCGGAGTAGGATTTCTATTGCATTGACATGCTCTACTCAGCCCATACTCTACACAGACCGGTGAAGTATAAAAAAAATCAGAGCTGCGGTAAGCCTATATGCAAATAGACCATTGCCATATCAAATCAAATCAAATCCAATTTTATTAGTCACATACACATGGTTAGCAGATGTTAATGCGAGTGTAGCGAAATGCTTGTGCTTCTAGTTCCGACATTTATGGGGGCACTAACCAACAAGTAATCTAAACAACAATATCTCACAACTACCTACCTTACATCACACACAAGTGTAAAGGGATAAAGAATATGTACATAAAGATATATGAATGAGTGGTGGTACAGAACGGCATGGCAGATGCAGTAGATGGTATAGGAGTACATAATACATATGATGAGATGAAGTACTGTAGGGTATGTAAACATAAAGTGGCATAGTTTAAAGTGGCTAGTGGTACATGTATTACATAAAGATGGCAAGATGCAGTAGATGATATAGAGTACAGTATATACATATGAAGATGGGTAATGTAGGGTATGTAAACATTTATTAGTGGCATAATGTGGGTAGAAGAATGGGCAATCCATTGTTGGGGTTAAAGTGGCTAAAATGTAACTATTTTGTTCTTTATAGATTCTCTCAATTACGATAATGTTTATTGTCCCAGATTGCACGATTTTTAAAGTGGCTGGAGTTGAGTCAGTAGTTGGCAGCGGCCGCTAAATGTTAGTTGGCTGTTTAACAGTCTGATGGCCTTGAGATAGAAGCTGTTTTTTCAGTCTCTCGGTCCTCTGGGGAGGCTTTGATGCAACCACCTGTCACTCAAGGAGAGCGCTCCTCGCCTTCTGGGATGGATAGCGTGGGATGGAAACAAGGCAGTGGGTTTGGGGTGGTTCAGGTTGTCCTTCAGAGTGAATTCTATTATTGAGTGCCTTCCTGTGACATCGGGTGGTGTAGGTGTCCCTGGAGGGCACGGCTAGTTTTGCCTTCCTGGTGATGCGTTTGATGACCTTCACTCAGCTACCACATCTGGAGAGCTTTACGGTTGGTGGGGCTATGTAGGCAGCCTTTGCTCCGGGATGCGGACATGGCGTGATACAGCCCGACCGCAGGATAGCTCTACGATTGGTGCAGATTCTGTAACAAACAGTTAGGTAGTGAGTGCTTTTAATGATGACTAAAGCCACGCTTTCTGTCAGCCTCCTGCAGGTTGAAGCAGGCCGGCTGCTGTCGCCTTCTTCACAACGCTGTCTGTGGGCGCTGGACTCAATTCAGTTCTGTCTCGTGATGTGTCCATCCAGTAGGAGGAACTTAAAAAACTTCCTATCCTCCTTAACCCTTCATTCTTAGCTGGAAGATAAGCTGTTCCATTGTCTTCTCCGCTCGATGTGGATAGGGGGGCCTGCTCCTTCTGCGTTGTTTCCTGAAGTCCCACAATTATCTCTCCTTTTTTTGTTGACGTTGAGTGTGTAGGTTATTTTCCTGACACCACACTCCGAGGGCCTCACCTCCTCCCTGTAGAGCCGTCCTCTGTCGTTGTTGGTAATCAAGCCTACCACTGTAGTGTCATCCGCAAACTTGATGATTGAGTTGGAGGCGTGCATGGCCACGCAGTCGTGGGTGAACAGGGAGTACAGGAGAGGGCTCAGAACGCACCCTTGTGGGGCCCCAGTGTTGAGGATCAGCGGGGTGGAGATGTTGTTACCTACCCTCACCACCTGGGGGCGGCCCGTCAGGAAGTCCAGGACCCAGTTGCACAGGCGGGGTCGAGACCCAGGGTCTCGAGCTTGATGACGAGTTTGGAGGGTACTATGGTGTTAAATGCTGAGCTGTAATCGATGAACAGCATTCTCACATGGGTATTCCTCTTGTCCAGATGGGTTAGGGCAGTGTGCAGTGTGGTTGCGATTGCGTCGTCTGTGGACCTATTGGGTCGGTAAGCAAATTGGAGTGGGTCTAGGGTGTCCGGTAGGGTGGAGGTGATATGGTCCTTGACTAGTCTCTCAAAGCACTTCATGATGACGGAGTGAGTGCTACGGGGCGGTAGTCGTTTAGCTAGTTACCTTAGCTTTCTTGGGAACAGGAACAATGGTGGCCCTCTTGAAGCATGTGGGAACAGCAGACTGGGATAAGGATTGATTGAATATGTCCGTAAACACACCAGCCAGCTGGTCTGCGCATGCTCTGAGGACGCGGCTGGGTGCCGTCTGGGCCTGCAGCCTTGCGAAGGTTAACACGTTTAAATGTTTTACTCACCTCGGCTGCAGTGAAGGAGAGCCCGCAGGTTTTGGTAGGGGGCCGTGTCAGTGGCACTGTATTGTCCTCAAAGCGGGCAAAAAAGTTGTTTAGCCTGTCTGGGAGCAAGACATCCTGGTCCGCGACGGGGCTGGTTTTCTTTTTGTAATCCGTGATTGACTGTAGACTGCACATACCTCTTGTGTCTGAGCTGTTGAATTGCGACTCGATTTTGTCTCTGTACTGGGACTTAGCCTGTTTGATTGCCTTGCGGAGAGAATAGCTACACTGTTTGTATTCGGTCATGCTTCCGGTCACCTTGCCCTGGTTAAAAGCAGTGGTTCGCGCTTTCAGTTTCACGCGAATGCTGCCGTCAATCCACGGTTTCTGGTTTGGGAATGTTTTAATCGTTGCTGTGGGTACGACATCGTCAATGCACTTCCTAATGAACTCGCTCACCGAATCAGCATATTCGTCAATATTGTTGTTGGACGCGATGCGGAACATATTCCATCCGCGTGATCGAAGCAGTCTTGAAGCGTGGATTCAGATTGGTCGGACCAGCGTTGAACAGACCTGAGCGCGGGAGCTTGTTGTTTGAGTTTCTGTTTGTAGGCTGGAATCAACAAAATGGAGTCGTGGTCAGCTTTTCCGAAAGGGGGCGGGGGAAGGCCTTATATGCGTCGCGGAAATTAGTATAACAATGATCTAGGGTTTTCCCAGCCCTGGTAGCACAATCGATATGCTGATAGAATTTAGGGAGTTTTGTTTTTAGATTAGCCTTGTTAAAATCCCCAGCTACGATGAATGCAGCCTCAGGGTGTGTGGTTTCCAGTTTACAAAGAGTCAGATAAAGTTCGTTCAGGGCCATCGATGTGTCTGCTTGGGGGAATATATACGGCTGTGATTATGATTGAAGAGAATTCCCTTGGTAGATAATGCGGTCGACATTTGATTGTGAGGAGTTCTAGATCAGGTGAACAGAATGACTTGAGTTCCTGTGTGTTGTTATGATGATCACACCACGTCTCGTTATCATAAGGCATACCCCCGCCCCTCTTCTTACCAGAAAGATGTTTGTTTCTGTCGGCGCGATGCGTGAAGAAACCAGCTGGCTGCACCGACTCCGTTAGCGTCTCTTGAGTTAGCCATGTTTCCGTGAAGCAGAGCACGTTGCAATCCCTGATGTCTCTCTGGAATGCTACCCGTGCTCGGATTTCATCAACCTTATTGTCAAGAGACTGGACATTGGCGAGTAGTATGCTAGGGAGTGGGAGCGCGATGTGCCCGTCTCCGAAGCCTGACCACGAGACCGCCTCGTTGCCCCTTTTTCGGCGTCGCACAGGGTCGCCGGCTGGGATCAGATCCATTGTATTGGGTGGAGGCAAAACACTGGATCCGTTTCGGGAAAGTCATATTCCTGGTAGGAACGATGATGAGTTGACGTTAATCGTATATTCAGTAGTTCCTCCCGACTGTATGTAATGAAACCTAAGATTACCTGGGGTACCGATGTAAGAAATAACACATAAAAAAACAAAATACTGCATATTTTCCAAGGAACGCGAAGCGAGGCGGCCATCTCTTTTCGGCGCCGGTGACACCGGTGACACATATATGGATCTCTGCCGTTTACTTTGAACTGGACTGTGTTAACAGCATGAGCGGTCGTGGGTAGATGCACTTGTTTTGAGGTCAAAGCGAGAGCTGCATGTAGCCAGGTGTGCATATTTTGTTCATATCCTTTGCTAGTTAGTGAGTTATTAGCCCAGTTATAGATTATTTGTAGTCAGTAATAGAGGAGTGATTGCTTCCTACAAGAGAACAGAACATATACATTTCTTGACATCTTTGAAAAGCGAATCAGGTAAAGAGCTTATTTTTTGTCTTAAAAGGGACAGTGTTGTATTCTGAGACAGGCTTGCATAAGCTAAGTTGCCAATAGGCATAGGGTAGCATAATTTGTCTGATTCTCTAATAATGGTATGGGAATAATAATGCATTTTATTTTGTAAAATGGTTTCTTGCATCAAACAAAACAACACAATATCATTTTCAGTCACCTCCTTGTCTGAAGGACAAGTGGATAAGCAGGTTAATGTCAAGCCCTGCATGATTTTTTTTCAAAAGTCTCATGCCTACATTGAACACCACACGTAGGCTGAATTATAGAACCGCTATTTCCATGTTAAAATGTTATGAGATGCATTTTCTCCATAGTTTTTGATGGTAGGCCACTCTGGTAGACTTACATTATGATCAAGTAGCCACAGTAGCCTACTTGGCCACTGTTAAAACTGTAACTTAAAGCGGGTACAGCCTCAGTGTTCACAGTAAATGTGCGCTGGAAGTTGCACATCATTTTTGCGCTCAGCAGACCTAAAATTTGCTCAGTGCCAAAAAATGTTTGAGGGAACATTGCCCACAAGCCTGGCGTTGCAAGCTACATGCTCTACCAACTGATCCACTCGTGACTGTTGAACTATGATGCCACTTCCTGTCAAGCTATGCCATTTCTTGTCAAACTGACCCCTTTTAACATTACATCACTCCTATCTTAGGAACATGCAGAGCTAATATTGTGTTTAAGGGAGTTATCTTTTCAATAATTACGCTTATTCTTGCAGTTATAATTCCCTGCATCACATATGATTGATGCATGGTAGTGTGCATATTAACATTTCACTTGAAATAACTTTTATGTCTCGCCGCCCCCCCAGTCCTGGCTTACATGCAGTTTGTGGAGGACTACTCGGAGCCCCAGCCCTCAGTGTTTTACCAGACGCCGCAGAGCGAGAGCATCTACGAGCAGAGGAACAAGCGCTTCCAGGAGGTCTACGGCTTCAACGACTCTTTCAGCAGCACAGACTCAGTCCACGAGCCCCTGCCCATACCCCTCTTCCCACCTCCCGCCCTGCCCCCCAAGCAGAGGCAGCTGGTGAGTGTCTATGTGTGTGTGTGTGTGTGTGTGTGTTCCTCAAGTCCTCACCACCCAATCACACATTATTTTACCCTTACTGACCACCCCGCCTCAGACCTCACCAGTGGAATTTCGCAATCCTCCGTAGAGATCGATGCACTGGTTATGATGGTGTAGCGTGCAAGTGCACACTGGGAAAGCATGGAGAATTTGGATCCAAAGGTTTCTTGTGTAAGGTCTCCTTTCCAGGTGGACATCCATGCAGTCATGGCTGAGTGCTGAATTATTAAATATTTTACTTGTAGGAGTTTAAGGTCGGTGATTTAACACTTTTAACTTAGTTTTAAATCAACAATTAAATGAGGAAATGTTAAAGGTGACAGTTTAAGCCCCCTGTGGTGAAACAGTGAGGTCATGGTGCTGCATGCTGTGGAGATCACAACAGTAGTTATTTCCTGGAGGTCAAAGGTGAGAGGTCCGATTCCCACGGTGGTCATATGCTGGATGACACCCCAGAGGACAGTTGACCCCTGTCTATAGGTCATTGGCAACCAGTGGTGTGGAACATGTGTCAACTATAAATTATTTAAACACTTGCCCCCAAATCCCCCTACCCCAAAACATGTAAATGTTGGACTACAAATTGTGCCTTCCTGTGTTATAGTTAAGCCAAAATATTTATTATTTTCTGCTGAGTCATTTACTTTTATGTTCATTTTCTTATGTTTTATTTCTTATTGTTGTTGCATCGCCGAGAAGGAACCTGCAAGTAAGCCTCTAGTTGGACGATATATGCCATGTGTATCCCGTACGACTAATAAAACAAAACTACCCCCTATGGAGGTGAATGTGAAGCAGGGTTGTGTTCATGAGGGCACGCAACATAAAACAGTTCAATTAAATTGAGCATTTCTTATTGGACAATTCTAGGTAGTCCCTATCCTGTTATAGTCCTTTTTAATCCGTTTGAGGCCTGATGAACACGAGCCAGAATAAGAACTCTGAGGTAACTTGCACTAGTGTAGTRGTTGCAGGCGGGTTGGCTGGGAAGGATAGTAATTCCAGAGCTCCCTTCCTGCAGGAATCCATTCCTCATCAATTTTCTCTATCTCTCCCCTCTTCTGTTCAGATCAGTCTAACAAGTCTCTTGTTCGTTCTTTTTTCTCTTTCTATCTCTCCATCTACCCCCAGTCCTCTTCAGTCTGCCTAGTCTCTCTCTTTCTCGCTCTAAGTGGTGTATGTCAGTGGTAACGCCTACCAGAGAAGATGAGACTTGTCTTTCTCAATATCATTCTCTCTATTAAATCCAGTCATCTTATCTTAATCCTGGTTGCCCTAGGTTAATTGAGACGTCTGTCTAATTGACAGTCCGGTCGGTCAATCAGTCAATGGAGGGGGGAACCCAGGGGGAGGGGCTAATGAGGTCAGGGGGAGGTCAGATGGATTTGATTGGCCCAAACTTCTTCAGGTTAATGGGGATTGGTTCAACTTGGCTGAGGGTTGAGGTATAAAAGAGGTTATATTCTGCTTTAACCTGTGGAGGTGAACTTTTTTTGTTTAACCAGTTACACACTGGTGTCATGTGGTTTGTCAGCCATTTTGCTGAAGACTACACATGGGTAGAAACTAGATGGCTACTGGAACTGCCCAATGGACTCATGGGCTATTGACTGTGAGCCAGTAGGGGTGCAATGGATTGTGCACTCTTGAGTGGATATTGCACTTAGTGCCTGATTTATCCACAACTAGAAAACCAGAAAATGAAATTACCCTGCTGGATTAGACGTATGTAAATCATGCATGGATGTCTGTGGGAGATATGTGTATGTATTCCAATTCCATGCCTGGATTTCACTCACTACAGTACAATACTATACATAACCTACCACTGAGAGACGGAGGGGGTCATAATCCTCTAGTGGCCTGGTCTGCTGTTCTCCTTCTGCAAACCGCCAACCACATTTTAAGACTCACAGCCTTTTAGTTTGATGATTTCTGTTGTACACTTTACTCTACTATACTGTACAGTCAGGGCCAAAAGTTTTGAGAATGACACAAATATACATTTCAGCCCTGCCACAAAAGGACCAGCTGACATCATGTCAGTGATTCTCTCGTTAACACAGGTTTGAGTGTTGACAAGGCTGGAGATCACTGTCATGCTGATTGAGTTTGAATAACAGACTGGAAGCTTCAAAAGGAGGGTGGTCCTTGGAATCATTGTTCTTCCTCATTCCACCATGGTTACCTGCAAGGAAACACGTGCCGTCATCATTGCGTTGCACAAAAAGGGCTTCACAGGCAAGGATACTGCTGCCAGTAAGATTGCACCTAAATCAACCATTTACCGGATCATCAAGAACTTCAAGGAGAGCGGTTCAATTGTTGTGAAGAAGGCTTCAGGGCGCCCAAGAAAGTCCAGCAAGCGCCAGGACCATCTCCTAAAGTTGATTCAGCTGCGGGATCGGGGCACCACCAGTACAGAGCTTGCTCAGGAATGGCAGCAGGCAGGTGTGAGTGCATCTGCACGCACAGTGAGGCGAAGAATTTTGGAAGATAGCCTGGTGTCAAGAAGGGCAGCAAAGAAACCACTTCTCTCCAGGAAAAACATCAGGGACAGACTGCTATTCTGCAAAAGGTACAGGGATTGGACTACTGAGGACTGGGGTAAAGTCATTTTCTCTGATGAATCCCCTTTCCGATTGTTTGGGGCATCCGGGAAAAAGCTTTACTGAGAAGACAAGGTGAGTGCTACCATCAGTCCTGTGTCATGCCAACAGTAAAGCATCCTGAGACCATTCATGTGTGGGGTTGCTTCTCAGCCAAGGGAGTGGGCTCACTGACAATTTTGCCTAAGAACACAGCCATGAATAACGAATGGTACCAACACATCCTCCGAGAGCAACTTCTCCCAACCATCCAGGAACAGTTTGGTGATGAACAATGCCTTTTCCAGCATGAATGACACCCTGCCATGAGGCAAAAGTGATAACTAAGTGGCTCTGGGAACAAAACATCGATATTTTGGGTCCATGGCCAGGAAACCCTCCAGACCTTAATCCCATTGAGAACTTGTGGTCAATCCTCAAGAGGCGGGTGGACAAACAAAAACCCACAAACTCCAAGCATTGCTTATGCAAGAATGAGCTGCCATCAGTCAGGATGTGGCCCAGAAGTTAATTGACAGCATGCCAGGGTGGATTGCAGAGGTCTTGAAAAAGAAGGGTCACTGCAAATATTGACTCTTTGCATCAACGTCATGTAATTGTCAATAAAAGCCTTTGACAATTATGAAATGCTTGTAATTTTACTTCAGTGTTCCATAGTAACATCTGACAAGATTATCTAAAGACACTGAAGCAGCAAACTTTGTGAAAATGTATATTTGTGTCATTCTCAAGACTTTTGGCCACAACTGTACAGTCCAACTGTATTTCTCTCCTTGCTCCTCCTCCTCAGTCTCTCCTGGTAATCTTGGCTGGTGGTGTAGGGGGCTTGAAGAGGTTGTGGCCTGGGTTGGATAAGCCTGTTTGTATCTCCTAGTCCTCGTCCTGCCTTCCAGTAAGCCACCATGTTACAGGCTTTAAAAACTCTGATTTTACACGGCTTTGAGAAAATAAAAGCAATTTAGATGGTCTGCCAGTCAGATAATAAGATGGCGAGAGAAAAAGAGAGAAAGCGAAAGTCATATTTCTCCTGTTTCGAGGTGTGTAGTTTGACCTGGTTTCTTTGAAGCAAAACAGTTCAGAGAGCAAGACGTTAGGTTTAATATGGTCAGATCCAAACACTGTTTGAGCGATGGGCTAAACAGGTCTTGACTCTTTTGTGTGTTCTAACCCTTAGAGATGACACTTAGCAATGACCTTTTCTGACCGTGTGGCTGGCTTCATGTCCAGTATCCGCAACAAGGCGTCTTCTGTGTTTTTCTTCTTCTGTGGTAGAAGTTTCTGCATGTCTACATTCACAATACTTCATTTTGTACTAATGCTATCAACTTAACTCTCTTTAACTCTGTCTTTTATAGCTCTGATGAAGGCTGTGAGGCCGATACGTAAAGCTTATTAAAGAGCGGTGATACTATCAAGAGCACTGTGGGGGTTTCTTGTTTTTTCTCATCGCTCTGATTCTGAAACGGGATTTGATCTTAAACTGCTTCTGCTTCCTCTTCTTAGTGTGATAAAGTTCCGTCTTCTTTATTTTTTCTGTGTCTTCTACCTTTCTCTCATCTTCTCTTTAATTCCTATTCTCACTGCCCCTCTCTTCTTATTTGTCTATCCCCTCTCCTTTTTTTAATTCGTTCTCTCTTCCTCAGGCCTCCCACTCTTCCTCCCCCTCTTCTTCCTCATCCTCCTCTCTGCCGCGCCACCTCCAGCCTTCGTTGGTGGCGGCAGCAGAGGAGGTGGGCTCTGGCCTGGGGCTCGGCCTATCGTTCTCTAGCTCCTCCTACCTTAGTGGACACTCCTCGCTGACCACGCCCATGGTGAGTCTACCTGATTGKCCCCGGTGGCCCAGAGGCTGGGCCTCCCGTGTGTTCTGTTTCCGTTTGGTGCTGTGATCTTGTGTGTTGTGTGGAACTGCCTGTATGATATCCCTGGATCCACGTGGTGTGGTTGTGATTCTACTGAATGGCACATGATCCCTGTGTGTTGTTGTTTGTCCCTGGCATGGTTCCGACATGGATGACCATGGCGGTGTGCTATCGTCACACACATGGTGTGTGTGTGCACTTACGTGTGCATTTA
This sequence comes from Salvelinus sp. IW2-2015, assembly GCF_002910315.2. Taxonomy (NCBI): domain Eukaryota; kingdom Metazoa; phylum Chordata; class Actinopteri; order Salmoniformes; family Salmonidae; genus Salvelinus; species Salvelinus sp. IW2-2015. Next base: position 2,172,330 of record NC_036844.1, on the reverse strand, counting down.
ATGCCGTGTGTTGTAATACTTAGGTTTGGTATCATAAGATGCAAAATAATGCATTTCTGATGGGATTTTTTATTTTTCCTGAAAACAACCGACACAGAACTGGTTATGTGTACTGTGGAACAAGTGGAGTCAAAGAGGAGGCCCAAAATGTCAATCTTACAAAGCAGGGACCTCTATAGCAGATAGAAACCTGGTGATGAAGGAGGTTGTGGTGGGTAGCTGAGCTCATGACCGAGTTAACACTTAACACTGTTTTCCATCTCATAACCTCAAACCTCTATTCGATAGGAGGCGGATGATGTTGGTCTTAGGGTGTGGCCTGACCCCGTGTGACCCCTGGGTGTGAGGGGCACACTGAGGAGGTCGGGGAGGGGTGAGCTTGACCCCCTCCTCTCAGAGAGAAGTGGTGTGTATCTTCCTCTGGAATCTAGAGGAATGCATGCCATTTGGACCTGGCCTGATGTAAAACAGATTCCTCCTCCTGTCCTACTCTTCTTTCTCTTCGTCCTCTCTCGTTCTTCTACCACCTCCTGCTCTACCCCTTTCTTTCCCTTCCTGCTGACCTCTGCCCTCTTCTGCCCCTTAAATCAAATCCAACATTTTTTCTAGTTTCATTTCAACATCACAGCATCTCCCTCCTCTATCTGATACACATATCTTGCCTCCCCCCCCACCCTGTGTGTTTGCCAGTGGAATGTTCACATTCCTCAAGTCCTCGGGGCATGATGTTTTGAGGCGATGTCATTGAGATGGGAGTCATTTAAAGGAATTTGATTTATTGCCAACAATGTCATTTCAGTGGAAAATTGTTATTCTATGCTCTGTCTCTCTGCCTGTCTCTGTCTGCCTGTCTCTGTCTGCCTGTCTCTGTCTGCCTGTCTCTGTCTGCCTGTCTCTGTCTGCCTGTCTCTGTCTGCCTGTCTCTTGTCTGCTGTCTCTCTTCTCTCTTTCTCTCTCTCTGTCTCTGTCGCTGTGCTGTCTGTCTGTCTGTCTGTCCTGTCTGTCTGTCTCTCTCTCTTTCTGTCTCTCTCTTCTTTTCTGTCTCTCTGTCTCTCTGTCTGTCTGTCTCTCTTCTGTCTGTCTGTCTCTTCTCTGTCTGTCTGTCTGTCTGTCCTCTCTCTCTTCTGTCTTCTTCTCTTTCTGTCTGTCTCTCTCTCTTTCTGTCTCTCTCTGTCCTCCTGTCTGTCTGTCTCTGTCTGTCTGTCTCTGTCTGTCTCTGTCTGTCTGTCTCTGTCTCTCTGTCTGTCTCTCTCTCTCTCTTTGTGCTCTCTTCCTCTCTTTGTGTCTCTCCTCTCTCTTTGTGTCTCTCTTCTCTCTCTTGTGTCTCTCTCTCTCTCTTCTTGTGTCTCTCTCTCTCTCTTTGTGTCTCTCTCTCTCTCTTTGTGTGTCTGTCTCTGTGTCTCTCTCTGTGTCTCTCTCTCCTCTCTTTGTGTGTCTGTCTCTGTGCTCTCTCTGTGTCTCTCTCTCTCTCTTTGTGTCTCTGTTTGTGTCTGTCTCTGCGTCTGTCGCTCTCTCTTTGTGTCTCTGTTTGTGTCTGTCTCTGCGTCTGTCTGTCTCTGCGTGTCTGTCTGTCTCTGCGTCTGTCTGTCTCTGCGCTGGTCTGTCTCTGGCGTCTGTCTGTCTCTGCGTCTGTCCTGTCTCTGCGTCTGTCTCTCTCTGCGTCTGTTCTGTTCTGCGTCTGTCTGTCTCTGCGTCTGTCTGTCTCTGCGTCTGTCTGTATGCTCTGTCTTGTACTCTCTGTGTCTCTGTATCTCTATCTCGTCTCTGTATCTCTATCTCTGTGTCTGTCTCTGTGTCTGTCTCTCTGTGTCTGTCTTGTCTCTCTGTCTCTGTATCTCTATCTCCTGTATCTCTGTCTCTGTATCTCTATCTCTGTGTCTGTCTCTGTGGTCTGTCTGTCTGTCTGTCTCTGTGTCTATGTCTCTCTGTCTGTCTCTGTGTCTATGTCTCTCTGTCTGTCTCTGTGTCTATGTCTCTCTGTATGTCTCTCTGTCTCTGTCTGTATCTTCTGCTCTGTCTGTATCTGTCTGTCTCTCTGTCTCTGTCTGTACTGTCTGTCTCTGTCTGTCCTCGTATCTGTGTCCTGTCTCTCGTGTCTGTCTCTGTGTCTGTCTCTATGTCTGTCTCTGTGTCTGTCTCTCTGTCTCTGTGTCTGTCTCTCTGTCTCTGTCTGCTCTCTGTCTTGTCTGTCTCTCTGTCTCTTGTATCTCTGTCGTCTCTGTATCTCTGTCTGTCTCTGTATCTCTGTCTGTATGTCTGTGTCTCTGTGTCTGTCTGTCTGTCTGTCTCTGTGTCTATGTCTCTCTGTCTGTCTCTGTGTCTATGTCTCTCGTTGTCTCTGTGTCTATGTCTCTCTGTATGTCTCTCTGTCTCTGTCTGTATCTGTCTGTCTCTGTCTCTGTCTGTATCTGTCTGTCTCTGTCTGTCTCTGTAAATCTGTGTCGTCTCGTTGTCTGTCTCTGTGTCTGTCTCTGTGTCTGTCTCTGTGTCTGTCTCTATGTCTGTCTCTGTTCTGTCTCTCTGTCTCTGTGTCTGTCTCTCTGTCTCTGTCTGTCTCTCTGTCTCTGTCTGTCTCTGTATCTCTGTCTGTCTCTGTATCTCTGTCTGTCTCTGTATCTCTGTCTGTATGTCTGTGTCTCTGTGTGTCTGTCTGTCTCTATGTGTCTGTCTGTGTGTGCGCGCAGACCTGTCTCTGTCTGCCTGCTCTGTCTCTGTCCTGCCTGTCTCTGTCTGTCTGTCTCTCTTCTCTCTTCTCTCTCTCTGTCTCTGTCTGTCTGGTCTGTCTGTCTGTCTGTCTGTCTGTCTCTCTCTTTCTGTCTGTCTCTGTTCTGTCTCTGTCTGTCTGTCTGTCTTTCTCTTTCTGTCTGTCTCTCTGCTCTTTCTGTCTGTCTCTCTCTCTTTCTGTCTGTCTCTCTCTCTGTGTCCTGTCTGTCTCTGTCTGTCTCGTCTGTTGTCTGTCTGTGTCCTGTCTGTCCTGTCTTCTGTCTTCTGTCTCTCTCTCTCTCTTTGTGTCCTCTCTCTCTTCTTTGTGTCTCTCTCTCTCTCTCTTTGTGGTCTCTCTCTCCTCTCTTTGTGTCTCTCTCTCTCTCTTGTGTCTCTCTCTCTCTTGTGTGTCTGTCTCTGTGTCTCTCTCTGTGTCTCTCTCTCTCTTTGTGTCTCTGTTTTGTGTCTGTCTCTGTGTCTCTCTCTCTCTCTTTGTGTTCTGTTTGTGTCTGTCTCTGCGTCTGTCGCTCTCTCTTTGTGTCTCTGTTTGTTGTCTGTCTCTGCGTCTGTCTGTCTCTGCTGTCTGTCTGTCTCTGCGTCTGTCTGTCTCTGCGTCTGTCTGTCTCTGCGTCTGTCTTCTCTGCGTCTGTCTGTCTCTGGCGTCGTCTCTCTCCTGCGTCTGTCTGTCTCTGCGTCTGTCTGTCTATGCGTCTGGTCTGTCTCTGCGTCTGTCTGTATGTCCTCTGCGTCTGTATCTCTGTGTCTCTGTATCTCATCTATCTCTGTTATCTCTGTCTCTGTATTCTATCTCTGTGCTCTGTCTCTGTGTTGTGTCTATCTGTGTCTGTCTGTCTGTCTGTCTGTCTCTCTGTCTCCTGTGTTTGTCTGTCTCTGTAAATCTGTTGTTCCTGTCTCTGTGTCTGTCTCTCTGTCTCTGTCTGTCTCTCTGTCTCTGTCTGTCTCTCTGTCTCTGTATCTCTGTCTGTCTCTGTATCTCTGTCTGTCTCTGTATCTCTGTCTGTATGTCTGTGTCTCTGTGTGTCTGTCTGTCTCTATGTGTCTGTCTGTGTGTGCGCGCAGACCTGTGTTGTCAAGTATATTTTATGGTTGTATGTTTGTGGAGAATAGTATGTAGAAAATGTTGGGTATGGAAAGAAAATAAGCTGTCCTTAAGTTTTCAGTGGAAACATCATAGTTCGTTCTCCCTCCTCTTTTGCATACCCTAGGTGCTGTAAGTGTAGTGTGTGGGGGGGGTACGCATGCCAGTGTGTGTGGTGTTTATCAGTGATCTATGTGCTGGCTGCTCTGTGTGTGCTGGTATGTATGCAGGAACATGACGGGATTGATATGCACAACGTTTCACACACACAATCTCAGACACACATTTGTGCATTGTAAATATACCTTCATCCGGTGGTGTTTATGGTGAAATGTTTTTATGGTGAAATCATTGCTTCAGGTGTGTTGTATGTTCAGGTGTGTTCTTGGCTATGTGAAAGGCATAGAAAGATGTGATATCATTCCATGTATTGTTATAGTATGTTGAATGACATTAGTCCAAGTTAGTAGGAGCTTAGGAGGTGCTGGAGACTTTCAACTGTTCACTTCCTTTTCAACTTTGACCTGATTCTCTCTGCTGTCTTTACCTTGTTCTTTTCTCCTTCTTCCTGGTTTCCCTTCCTACTCTCCACCAATCGCAGAGCTCGGACCAGGTCGCCTTGGCCAATGCCACCCTATTGGCTGGCAGCGGGGAAGGGCCCGACTGTTCCCTGGCCGACCTATTGGGCTCTGTGGCCGTCTGTCTTCCTTCCTCTGAGACCACTTCTCTTCTCACTGACTCTCTCCTCCACACCTCGGCCGTGGTGAGCTTGCAGGCAGAAAGGCAGGCAGGCAGACAGACAGACAAATCTAACTCCCAGACCTTATATTTTGGCTATTTTATTATCCTAACTTGTGACTCTATTCTCCTATTCACTATCATGTGTAACAGACACACATTTTACTGAAATACTGTACATGACTAAACACTAATCACCAGTGCCACCTGGTGGCCAATTATTGACAGTTACGTACAGTAGAAACCATACAACACAATGTAGTTGAGTGGAAGTGCTTCTCCAAGCCTCATCTTACCTCTGAGCTTGCTGTCCTCATAGAGATAAAATCTGTTCTATTTAATTCCATGGTCGTCCCTCTTCTCTTCACGTAGAGTGTGGACGAGGGTGGAGAGGGTGAGTATGTCAACCTCTACTCATCCAGCCAGGCCAACGGGGAGCTGGAGCTGCCACTCTGCCTCAGAGTAAGTAACACTCAACCTAGATCATAAACTCGGCAATAAAAGAAACGTCCCTTTTTCAGGATCCTGTCTTTCAAAGATCATTTGTAAAAATCCAAATAACTTCACAGATCTTCATTGTAAAGGGTTTAAACACTGTTTCCCATGCTTGTTCAATGAACCATAAATAATTAATGAACATGCCCCTGTGGAACGGTCGTTCAGACACTAACAGCTTACAGACGGTAGGCAATTAAGGTCACAGTTATGAAATCTTAGGACACTAAAGAGGCCTTTCTACTGACTCTGAAAAACACCAAAGGAAAGATGCCCAGGGTCCCTGYTCATCTGCGTGAACGTGCCTTAGGCATGCTGCAAGGAGGCATGAGGACTGCAGATGTTGCCAGGGCAAGAAATTGCAATGTTCGTACTGTGAGTCGCCTAAGACAGCGCTACAGGGAGACAGGACGGACAGCTGATCGTCCTCGCAGTGGCAGACCACGTGTAACAACACCTGCACAGGATCGGTACATCCGAACATCACACCTGYGGGACAGGTACAGGATGGCAACAACAACTGCCCGAGTTACACCAGGAACGCACAATCCCTCCATCAGTGCTCAGACTGTCCGCAACAGGCTGAGAGAGGCTGCACTGAGGGCTTGTAGGCCTGTTGTAAGGCAGGTCCTCACCAGACATCACCGGCAACAACGTCGCCTATGGGCACAAACCCACCGTCGCTGGACTAGACAGGACTGGCAAAAAGTGCTCTTCACTGACGAGTCACAGTTTGGTCTCACCATGGGGGATGGTCGGATTTGCGTTTATCGTCGAAGAAATGAGCGTTACACCGAGGCCTGTACTGTGGAGTGGGATTGATTTGGAGGGAGGGTCCATCATGGTCTGGGGCGGTGTGTCACAGCATCATCGGACTGAGCTTGTTGTCATTGCAGGCAATCTCAACGCTGTGCGTTACAGGGAAGACATCCTCCTCCCTCATGTGGTCCCTTCCTGCAGGCTCATCCTGACATGACCCTCCAGCATGACAATGCCACCAGCCATACTGCTCGTTCTGTGTGTAATTTCCTGCAAGACAGGAATCTCAGTGTTCTGCCATGGCCAGCGAAGAGCCCCGGATCTCAATCCCATTGAGCACGTCTGGGACCTGTTAGATCGGAGGGTGAGGGCTATGGGCAGAAATGTCTGGGAACTTGCAGGTGCCTTGGTGGAAGAGTGGGGTAACATCTCACAGCAAGAACTGGCAAATCTGGTGCAGTCCATGAGGAGGAGATGCACTGCCGTACTTAATGCAGCTGGTGGCCACACCAGATACTGACTGTTACTTTTGATTTTGTGCCCCCTTTGTTCAGGGACACATTATTCTATTTCTGTTAGTCACATGTCTGTGGAACTTGTTCAGTTTATGTCTCAGTTGTTGAATCTTGTTATGTTCATACAAATATTTACACATTTATTTACAATATTTACACGCTGAAAATAAACGCAGTTGACAGTGAGAGGACTTTTCTTTTTTTGCTGAGTTTATGTCCTAACCACAGATCTAGGATCAAATCATTCTACCCACAATCCTAACAGTAACCATTAGGGGGGATGATCAAAGATCTGATCCTGTATCAGTGGTTAATATCTTCTACCTGTGCCAACAGTTATTTTATGAAGACACCATTTGTGTACATGATGTGGTGGTGTCCCTTGTTTCCTGCTCCTCATCCTACCTTGACAGAGCTTACTCTTCCCCGACAGGAGCCCAACTCTGCTGACAACGTCCTTCAAGACCCCTCTCCACAGATGCCCTCCTCCAATAGCAAGGAGGCTCTGGACAAGGACAGGTAAGGGATTGAGTGGCCACTAGGGTCACATTGCATAAACACTCTCCCCTTCGGCCGTTACGTCATTACTTGATCCGGTGATCCTCGAAGATTAAACGCCAATTGAATGAAATGGATACTGATTAACGACCAATTCTATATGTAAGCATAGAGAGAATTATTTGAAGAGACAAAGTCCATTCATCAATTTGAATGGAACATTTTTCATGGGTGACAATTCTATTATAGGTAGTCATTCTATTTCTATGTATATAAATCCAGGTAAACTGATCTAATGGTGCTTCCGTCCGTCCGTCTGTCTGTGTCAGTAGGAGGCAGAAGTCAACAGACTCTGCGCCTTGTGACGAGGAAGTGGACGAGCTCTCTCTCATTGACCACAAAGAGATCATGTCCAGGATTACACTAAAACAAGAGGTAACATAGCCCTCATTCGTTACGGCACTAACAGTATTACCACCAATGTCTATTGGCTAAGCATTGTATAGAGAAAAGTATGTGTTTGTCTTTGGCTACTGCGCTTTCTTTCAATGGGATTCTATTCATAATAACAATATAATATATTCCATTTAGCGGACACTTTTATTCAAAACTAGTTAGTCATCCGTTTTAAGCATTTTAAGAATGCGTGGTCCCATGTATTCATGTTACATAATGTTAGTGAGACGCTGAAACAGAAAACTCCAAATCAGAAAACTCTGTCCACTACTGACCTCTAGAATAAATTCTCAGGAACTGCAGGGCACGTTTCTCCATTAAAATGTCCTTTCCTTTTTTCTGTTTGGTGCAGTCTGACAGGCAGGAGAGTCTGTGTGTGCGTGTGTGTGATTTGTGTGAAATGGTGGTCCCCACTCTGCAAGGTCAGATGTAGCAAGAGGGAAAGAGAGGGAGGGAGGAAAGGGGATAAGAGAAGGGAGGTCTGATTAAACAACAAAGGACAGCTGTAGCGGTAAACAAGGGTATTATTGTTGGGGATCTGTCAGCTTGTGTGATCAGCCTGTGTCCTGCGTATGCCAGTCCTCTCTTTCTCTCTCTCTCTCTCCACCTCTCTCACTCGTCAGTGGAGCTGGTGCAGGGCTGGAAGGGAGGGAGGGTGAGCATGGACAAGAGAGGAGAGAGCTGCATTTTGGGCTAGACTGCATTTTTGCCCTAATCCTCATCAATTCTCTACCTAACCCTCTTTCTCTCTACCTCACCCCCCTCCTCTCTCTATCCCTCTATGCCCCCTGGTGCTCTTTTTCTCCATCTATTCATCTCTCCCTCCATCTCTCTTTCTCATTCTCTCTCTCTCAGAATGATGATGGTCCTGACGTGCGTGCTGGATCAGGGGATATTCTGTTAGTCCACGCCACAGAGACGGAACGCAAAGGTAGGTCGCGTTTATCACCGTTTGACAGCAGCCCCCGTTAGAATGTGTGGTTCTGGGTCAGTGGCACAGGGTGGGTGTGTGTGTGTTCAAACTGGACGGGATCCGATCACACTTTCTGTCAAATTGTTATACAGTACAGTGATGTCAGTATATTCTCTCTTTTCACTCTGACATGTGAACAGATAGAATAGATCTATCTCGCGATAGATAGATAGAACATTCCTGTTTTCCAGATAATTTTTCTCTGTCAGAATGGAGATGACCTATTGCCTATCTATTCATGTCCTCTCTCCATGCTTTCTAAAGTTCATAGGATCCATCATTAGTTCCTCGACCTCAGACTTAAAGGGGCGGTGTTCTCCTCTGCTCCCCGACAGATCTGGTGTTGTACTGTGAAGCCTTCCTGACCACATACAGGACATTCATTAGCCCAGAGGACCTCATTAAGAAGCTGCACTACAGATATCCTTTGAAAACCCACTGGACATGTGTTGGTCGCCTCGAGTGTCTCGCTGGCTCGATACTGTGTGTGTTGGAAAGACAGTGGAAAATGTGTGCGTGTGTATTTACTACGAGGAGAATGAGTTCAAAATATGTGTTCTCCTTCACCACCAAGCACATACACCAGGTTCTGTCACAGTCCAGACACATTTAAGAAGCGGGTCAGCAAGAACACCTTCTTTGTGCTGGTTCGAGTGGTGGATGAGCTGTGGTGAGTATGGGTGACCCTCTCTCTCCGTAGAGCCACACAAATGGCTTTTTACTCCAAGAAAGTCCCAAGGGTCGCCAACAGTTTGTCTGGCCTGTAGCCAGATTGAAGACATTTTGAAGGAGTTATTTATTTATTGTCAAACTGTCAAGTTGGTCTTACAGGATTAGTTGACACATTATTAAACAAATATATATGACAGTGATAGATGGCKATGTCCAGATGTGGAGGCGTTGACTCACTTATCCCCTGCTCTTTTCCTCCCGCTCTTTCTTCCCGCCCAGTCTGGTGGAGTTGACGGAGGACATCCTGAAGCAACTGATGGACCTGGTGTTCAGGCTGGTGTGTAACGGCGAGCTGAGCCTGGCCCGCGTGCTCCGCAAGAACATCCTGGACAAGGTCTGTTTTCTGTTTGACATTTTGTTTGGAAATGAAAAGCACCATACTATATACTGTAGATAAAATAGAAACGCAATTCTAAACGTATTGTCGTCCAGGTGGAGCAGAAGAAGCTGCTGCGCTGCACCAACTCCCTCAAGCCGCTGGCTGCCCGGGGCGTGTCCGCCAGGTAGGGATCGACATGGGGTCAAGGGTCAGGAGAGTATTGGAGGGGGCTAGAGCAACCTCTTCTCGCATTTGCTTGTACTATTGATATGTTTGCTTTCTCTGTCATTAAGCATTTGTGTGGGTGGGTGGGTTGGTTATTTTATCCACAAGGACAGTAAAACAAGGAACATTCTCCCTCGTGGGGAACATTTCCCACGTCTCATGGAGGACAAAGGCTATACTACATGACTAAAAGTCTGTGTGGACACCTGCTTGTCGAACATCTCATTGCAAAATCATGGGCGTTAATATGGCGTTGGTCCCTCCTTTGCTGCTATGACAGCCTCCACTCTTCTGGGGAGGCTTTCCACTAGACGTTTGAACTAGAGGTCGACCGATTAATCGGAATGGCCGATTTAATTAGGGACGATTTCAAGTTTTCGTAACAATCGGAAATCGGTATTTTTGGACACCGATTTGGCCGATTTTATTATTATTATTTTTTACACCTTTATTTAACTAGGCAAGTCAGTTAAGAACACGTTCTTATTTTCAATGACGGCCTAGGAACGGTGGGTTAACTGCCTTGTTCAGTGGCAGAACGACAGATTTTTACCTTGTCAGCTCGGGGATTCAATCTTGCAACCTTACAGTTAACTAGTCCAACACTCTAACCAACTGCCTCTCATTGCACTCCACGAGGAGCCTTGGCATTCGCGTAAGTTGCTAGCTAGCATTAAACTTATCTTATAAAAAACAATCAATCAATCAATCATAATCACTAGTTAACTACACATGGTTGATGATATTACTAGTTTATCTAGCGTGTCCTGCGTTGCATATAATCGATGCGGTGCGTATTCGCGGAAAAAGGACTGTCGTTGCTCCAATGTGTACCTAACCATAAACATCAATGCCTTTTTAAAATCAATACACAGAAGTATATATTTTTAAACCTGCATATTTAGCTAAAAGAAATCCAGGTTAGCAGGCAATATTAACCAGGTGAAATTGTGTCACTTCTCTTGCGTTCATTGCACGCAGAGTCAGGTTATATGCGATAATAATAAACGTTTTGTTTTCGAAATGATAGTTTCCGGATTCGACCATATTAATGACCAAAGGCTCGTATTTCTGTGTGTTATTATGTTATAACTAAGTCTATGATTTGATAGAGCAGTCTGACTGAGCGATGGTAGGCAGCAGCAGGCTCGTAAGCATTCATTCAAACAGAACTTTCGTGCGTTTTGCCAGCAGCTCTGCTGTTTATGAATTCAAGCCTATCAACTCACGAGATTAGGCTGGTGTATCCGATGTGAAATGGTTAGCTAGTTAGCGGGGTGCGCGCTAATAGCGTTTCAAACGTTACTCGCTCTGAGACTTGGAGTAGTTGTTCCCCTTGCTCTGCATGGGTAACGCTGCTTCGAGGGTGGCTGTTGTCGATGTGTTCCTCGTTCGAGCCCAGGTAGGAGTGAGAAGAGGGACGGAAGCTATACTGTTACACTGGCAATACTAAAGTGCCTATAAGAGCATCCAATGGTCAAAGGTATATGGAATACAAATGGTATAGAGAGAAATAGTCCTATAAATACTATATTAACTACAACCTAAAACCTCTTACCTTGGAATATTGAAGTTTCATGTTAAAAGGAACCACCAGCTTTCATATGTTCTCATGTTCTGAGCAAGGAACTTAAACGTTAGCTTTTTTACATTGCACATATTGCACGTTTACTTTCTTCTCCAACACTTTGTTTTTGCATTATTTCAACCAAATTGAACATGTTTCATTATTTGAGGCTAAATAGATTTTTATTGATGTATTATATTAAGTTAAAATAAGTGTTCATTCAGTATTGTTGTTATTGTCATTATTACAAATACATTTTAAAAATCGGCCGATTAATCGGCATCGGCTTTTTTGGTTCTCCAATAATCGGTATCGGCGTTGAAAAATCATAATCGGTCGACCTCTAGTTTGAACATTGCTGCGGGGACTTGCTTCCATTCAGCCACAAGAGCATTAGTGAGGTCGGCACTGATGTTGGGTGATTAGGCGTGGCTCACAGTCGGCGTTCTAATTCATCCCAAAGGTGTTAGATGGGGTTGAGTTCAGGGCTCTATGCAGGCTAGCCAGGTCCTTCCACACCGATCTCGACAAACTATTTCTGTATGGACCTGTTGCCAAAAAATTGGAAGCACAGAATCGTCTAGAATGTCATTGTATGGTGTATTTTTAAGATTTCCCTTCACTGGAACTAAGGAGCCTTAGCTTTGCACCACTCCAGCCGACACTTGGCATTGCGCATTGGGATCTTAGGCTTGTGTGCGTCTACCCAGTCACGGAAACCCATTTTGTGAAGCTCCCTACAAACAGTTATTGTGCTGACATTGCTTCCAGAGGCAGTTTGGAACTCGGTAGTGAGTGTTGCAACCGAGGAAAGACCATTTTTACGCGCTTCGGCAGTCCTGTTTTGTGAGCTTGTGTGGCTTACCACTTGGCGGCTGAGCCGATGTTGCTGCTAGACGTTTCCACTTTTCAATAACAGCACTTACAGTTGAGCAGGGCAGAAATTTGACGAACTGACTTGTTGGAAAGGTGGCATCCTCTGACGGTGCCACGTTGAAAGTCAATGAGCTCTTCAGTAAGGCCATTCTGCTGCCAATGTTTGTCTATGGAGGTGGCATGGCGATGTGCTCGATGTTATACACCTGTCAGCAACGGGTGTGGCTGAAATAGCCGAATTCACTAGTTTGAAGGGTTGTCCATGAACTTTTGTATTTTATAGTCTAAGCTTAGTGGGTTAGAATTAAGGTAAGGGGTTAGGGAAAATAGGATTTTGAATGGAAATTGATTGTGTGTGTTACTCCAGGCCCGGAACGCTGCATGACTTCCGCAGCCATGAGATTGCCGATCAGCTCACACTACTGGATGCAGAACTGTTCTACAAAATTGAGGTACCAGAGAGCCCCTAACTATCTCTGCTTTTCTTCACCTTCACTGCAGAGAAATTGACATTCTGCTCCAGTGACGGATTTAACTCAATCTCTCCTCTCTCCTTATTTGTTCTTTTTTGATAGATTCCTGAGGTGTTGCTTTGGGCCAAGGAGCAGAATGAGGAGAAGAGTCCGAATCTGACTCAGTTCACAGAGCACTTTAACAACATGAGCTACTGGTGAGAGCTGGACCTGAGCCTATACGTACAGCCTGTCAATGCATTACCAAACTCCCACCATATAAATCACCTAGCTTYGTAATGATCAGTCACAATGGCACATTTTCTCTTTGTCACACACACCATCTCGCTTTCAGTTCAATTCAAAGGGCTTTATTCGCATGGGAAACATACAGTAGCAGTCAAAGGTTTGGACACACCTACTCTTCCAGGGTTTTTCTTTATTTTTAGTATTTTTTACATTGTAGAATAATAGTGGAGACATCAACACTATGGAATAACACATATGGAATCATGTAGTAACCAAAGAAAGTGTTAAACAAATCAAAATATATTTTAGATTCTTCAAAGTAGCCACCTTTTGCCTTGATGACAGCTTTGCACACGCTTGGCATTCTCTCAACCAGCTTCATGAGGTAGTCACCTGGAATGCACATTTCAATTAACAGTTATTAAGTTAATTTGTGGAATTTCTTTGCTTAATGCGTTTGAGCCAATCAGTTGTGTTGTGACAAGGTAGGGGTGGTATACAGAAGATAGCCCTATTTGGTAAAAGACAAATTCCATGTTATGGCAAGAACAGCTCAAATAAGCAAAGAGAAACGACAGTCCATCATTACTTTAAGACATGAAGGTCAATGCGGAAAATTTCAAAAACGTTGAAAGTTTCTTCTAGTGCAGTCACAAAAACCATCAAGCGCTATGATGAAACTGGCTCTCATGACGACCGCCACAAGGAAAGGAAGACCCAGAGTTACCTCTGCTGCAGAGGATAAGTGCATTAGTTAAGTGCACCTTAGATTGCACCCCAAATAAATACTTCACAGAGTTCAAGTAACAGACACATCTCAACATCAACTGTTCAGAGGAGACTGTGTGAATCAGGCCTTCATGGTTGAATTACTGCAAAGAAACCACTACTAAATTACACCAATAATAAGAAGAGACATGCTTGGGCCAAGAAACATGAGCAGTGGACATTAGACCGGTGGAAATCTGTCCAAATTTGAGATTTTTGGTTCCAACCGCTGTGTCTTTGTGAGACGCAGAGTAGGTGAACAGATGATCTCCACATGTGTGGTTCCCACCGTGAAGCATGGAGGAAGAGGTTTGATGGTGCTTTGCTGGTGACGCTGTCTGTGATTTGTTTAGAATTCAAGGCACACTTAACCAGCATGGCTACCACAGCATTCTGCAGCGATACGCCATCCCGTCTGGTTTGCGCTTAGTGGGACTATCATTTGTTTTTCCACAGGACAATGACCCTAAACACATCTCCAGGCTGTGTAAGGGCTATTTGACCAAGAAGGAGAATGATGGTGCTGCATCAGATGACCCTCCACAATCACCCGACCTCAACCCAATTGAGATGGTTTGGGATGAGTTGAGCTGCAGATATATGGGAACTCCTTCATGATTCCATATGTGTTATTGCATAATTTTGATGTCTTCACTATTATTCTACACTGTAGAAAATAGTTTAAAAAAATAATGAGAATAAAGAAAAATTAGGTGTGTCCAAACTTTTGGCTGGTACTGTATGTTAACATTGCCAAAGCAAGTGAAATGGATAATGAAAATAACTGAAATAAACAATAAAAAAGGAACAGTAAACATTACACTCACAAAAGTTTCAAAGGATTAGAGACATTTCAAATGTCATAGTATGGCTATGTACAGTGTTATAACGATGTGCAAATAGTTAAAGTACAAAAGGGAAAATAAATAAACAAATACGGGTTGTATTTACAGTGGTGTTCTTCACTGGTTGCCCTTTTCTTGTGGTAAACAGGTCACAAATCTTGCTGCTGTGATGGCACACTGTGGTATTTCACCCAATAGATATGGGAGTTTATCAAAATTTGATTTGTTTTCAAATTCTTTGTGGGTCTGTGTAATCTGAGGGAAATGTGTGTCTCTATGGTCATACATTTGGCAAGAGGTTAGGAAGTGCAACTCAGTTTCCACCTCATTTTGTGGACAGTGTGCACATGTATTCTCTTGAGAGCCAGGTCTGCCTACGGCGGCCTTTCTCAATAGCAAGGCTATGCTCACTGAGTCTTTACATAGTCAAAGCTTTCCTGAATTTTGGGTCAGTCACAGTGGCCAGGTAGCCTGCCACTGTACTCTCTATTAAGAGCCAAATAGCATTCCAGTTTTATCTGTTTTTTGGTCAATTCTTTCCAATGTGTCAAGGAATTATCTTTTTGTTTTCGCATGATTTGGTTGGGTCTAATTGTGTTGCTGTCCTGGGGCTCTGTGGGGTATGTTTGTGTTTGTGAACAGAGCCCCAGGACCAGCTTGCTTAGGGGACTTTTCTCCAGGTTCATTTCTCTGTAAGTGATGGCTTTGTTATGGAAGGTTTGGGAATCGCTTCCTTTTAGGTGGCTGTAGAATTTAACAGTTCTGTTCTGGATTTGGATAATTAGCGGGTATCGGCTTAATTCTGCTCTGCATGCATTATGTGGTGTTTTGCGTTGTACATAGATGTTTTTGCAGAATTCTGCATGCAGAGTCTCAATTTGGTGTTTGTCCCATTTTGTGAATTCTTGGTAGGTGAGCGGACCCTAGACCTCACAACCATAAAGGGCAATGGGTTCTATAACTGATTCAAGTATTTTCAGCCAGATCCTAATTCTACTTCTCTCACATGCAACACTGTTTGTTTGTCCTCTAGGGTGCGCTCTCTAATCATTCAGCAGGAGAAAGCCCAGGACCGAGAGAAGCTGCTTCTCAAGTTCATCAAGATCATGAAGGTAACCAATCTCGACATTTATACAACCACAGCTCTTCCTCTTAACGTGCTTCTACACCTGCATTGCTTGCTGTTTGGGGTTTTAGGCTGGGTTTCTGTACAGCACTTTGAGATATCAGCTGATGTAAGAAGGGCTATATAAATTGATTTGAACTAGTATATTTAGTTGATGGTTAACTCTCTGGACGACTGTTCTTGTCCTGTTTTTCTTTTCCCCGTGTAGCACTTACGGAAGTTGAACAATTTCAACTCRTACTTGGCAATACTGTCTGCCCTGGACTCGGCCCCCATCCGCAGGCTGGAGTGGCAGAAACAGACCTCAGAGGTCAGTCAGACAGTAGTGGGTCAAGTCTGACACACAGAGATCTAGATATTCATAGTCGTGTTTCAATTCTTTCTATGGAGTCTCACTTTTAATATACTCAGGTATCGGGGTGTGTTATGGGTGTAACACATTGTAACACACTTGTTCTCTCACAGGGATTGGAGGAATACTGTACGTTGATTGACAGCTCGTCGTCTTTCAGAGCGTACCGGGCGGCTCTGGCCGACGTGGAGCCTCCGTGCATCCCATACCTGTAAGTCTGTTTTTATGTCTGTGTTTCGGTACATGTGCAACTGAGCTAGGTAATGTTCAATGAAAGTGTTTGTGTGTATGTGGTTGTGTGTTTTGCCTATTCTTCCTAGGACTGTTTGTCTATATTTAGCCTAATCTCTCTCTCTTCCATTTCTCTCCTCTCCTTTTCCAGCGGTTTGATCCTGCAGGACCTGACCTTCGTCCACCTGGGGAACCCCGACCTCATCGACGGGAAGGTCAACTTCTCCAAGCGCTGGCAGCAGTTCAACATCCTGGACAGTATGAGGCGCTTCCAGCAAGTGTGAGTATTTATATTATTTAACCTTTATTTAAGCAGGTAAGTCCCATTGAGACCCATTGATACGAGGGGCCAAGTGTGAGTAGAACTGTTGTCCCATGAGAAAAGCATCCACAAATCTCCAAACAGATTGAGAGTGTGGTAACCTCACATTATGATAGATGAATATGTTATATTTAATGTAATTCAATAAGACTACAATAATTATCCACAGTGTACATTACAACCTCCATGTTAACCCCCATACAACAGAAGGTTGACACTGAGGATACCAAACATTAGGAACACCTTCCTAATATTGAGTTGCACCCCCCCTCCCTTTTGCCCTTAGAACAGCCTCAATTTGTCGGGGCATGGACTCTACAAGGTGTCAAAAGCGTTCCACAGGGATGCTGGCGCATGTTGACTCCAGTGCTTCCCACAGTTGTGTCAAGTTGGCTGGATGTCCTTTGGGTGGTGGACCATTCTTGATACACACAGGAAACTGTTGAACATGAAAAACACAGCAGCGTTGGGATGGCACACATACATGGCACACATCTGAATGGCACACATACTCAATCCATGTCTCAATTGTCTCAAGGCTTAAAAGTCCTTCTTTAACCTGTCACCTCCCCTTCATCTACACTGTAGCTTTCATCCGAATTGACCTGGTCAGTCTGTCATGGAAAGATATAGGCATCTCGTTGATCGACTCGTTCTGTCTTTCCCACCCACCCCAGGCATTACGAGCCGAAGCGTAACGACGACATAGTCTGCTTCTTCAACGACTTCAGCGACCATCTGGCCGAGGAGGCGTTGTGGGAGCTCTCACTGAAGATCAAGCCTCGCAACATCACCCGGCGGCGGACGGAGCGCGAGGAGAAGRSKKRGGGGGGGGGGGGGGGGTTGGCGGTGCGGCGTGGCCCCGAGACCACAGCCAGGGCTCGCCGAGGGACCTCCACTGTGCTACAGATGGATAGATGGATGGACACAATCAACTGGACCTCACTAACAGGGGAAGAAAGACTGACTAGGGCTGGACCAGACCAGAGGATATACAGTAGGCTAGTAGGGGGGGGAAAGACTGCCATGGTTTACAGTGACTGTGCTGCTCTGAGACACTGGGAGATTATGGGGAGGTTATGATTGGAGTTACATTGGGTTCTCCCCACCCAGAACTGCAGTTGGCAGGAGAGAAATTCCTAACCAACGGGAGGTGAGAGAGGAAAAAGACTGGTGCCAAGGAGAAGAGGAAAACTTCATATAAGGAGAGGAGGTGGAGATGTCGAACAACGGAAGAGACTGCTCCCTGTCCTCTCCCATTTTAATGTATAAATGTGTGTGTCAGCGAGTGTGTGAGGTGAAAGCTCCTCTAGACGCTCAGATATTCCCTCCCTCACCCTACAGAGTGTGGGCCATCCTTGGGTCAGTCCCTACTGCTCCCTCTCCTGACTTAACTTCCCTCAAACATGGAAGGAAGAGGAACTTCCTTGTATCCATGGAATCCTCCTCAGTGTTCCGGACTATATTCTGCCATGAACTCTGTCACAATGCAGACTTGACTGGGCAGGAGTGTGGTTTTGGAAATGGTCAGTTGAGGGGTTAGGCGAGGTGGAGGACCACAAAGGGACTAGACTTGTAACAAGATTATTAATATTATGAATCATATATGGTTATGATTTATTATATACAGTGCTCCTTTTGTTCTTAAAAAGGATTGTCTATTAAGAGAAGTGCCATACAAATGTGCACTCAAAAAGAGAAGTACTAAAGATGCTGTGATCTATTATCTGTCATATTCAATCATCGTGTGCCATGTTTGAGTAAGAGAACTGTCAGGCAACCAGGCGTGTGTCCCAGTAAAGAGGGGGTGTGTGTCTGGGTGGGATCTGTGTTTGTCAGTCCATTGTGTGCTGTAGTTAGTCATTATTCCTTTGGAATAATGGTGTCATCCAACTCATCACACTGTGCTTTCCAACTCCAATAAAACTGCTCAGTTTCTATACATCACTGTCTGCTGAATGGAAGAGGTTTGTCATACTATGCTACTTACTTCCTCCTTATGGGCCAAATCCCAACAAGACCTGCACTCGTAACTTTTACATTATCATGCATTGATGTCAATGGGAGGCTTGTTGTGCTCGCACATTAGGGTAGAAAATAACCACAAGCCTCTGATAGTGAATATATTTTATTTCTTAAATATCATGGTCATTAGGAAAATGCTTTAAAAAATAAACTCACAAGGCATGAATTTACCATGGCATCAAGGGATGATCCAGCAGATATTTCACAATCCAAACAGCCTACTGAAGTGCACACATCAGGTGATAAATGTTATACTTATCTGATTTTCACATGTTCAGATACAATATAACACATTTTAAGCAGCAAACAAAGCCAAAATCAAAACAGACATTTAAAAGAAAAAAGTTTTTATTCCACCATCTCACTCCTGTCAGCCGGAGGTAGTCAAACCACTGCAGGGTAAAAATKTACACATGGAAGACAGTCATTTTTCAAAAAGAGTTGTGTCATACCTGCTCTAACTGTTTGTGATATATTAATGAATTATTTTGGATGTATTCTCAAGCCTTCCCTATCTGATTGGATGCTCTGCAGGTGAGTTACAGGAGCTAGTCCCCCCCCCAGCTCTCCCCCATCCCAGACCTAGTCAGTAAAAGCATCAACCCTCAATTCTAAATACATACTACAAAACACACACATATATATATAGTAGACTGACAGACAGTAAACACAGATTTTTGTCTCAGTGGGGGCGACTGCTGGGCTCTAGTAGGACCCTCTTCCCTGGGGGGAAGTTGGCCAGGTCCCCCTGCTCCGAGGCGGCCCGCTTTAAGCCCCGGCTGTGCCCGTTGACCGCTCCTCCACGGTGCCACTTACAGAGGTCCCCATTCAAGATGTCCTGGATGTGCTGCACAATGAGGTTGATGGCCACTGCGGAGAGAAAGAAAGGCAGATTAATGAGGGGAAAGGAGAGGGATGGAGATTCTTCATGATTCATGAGCGTTATTATTACCCATGTTGTCAACTCCTCGAGGAATAATGACATCTGCATATTTCTTGGTCTGGAAAAAAAGGACCATTCTCAATTTGGACACCTCATTCAAGGGTTTTTATTTTTTACTATTTTCTACATTGTAGAATAATAGTGAATACATTAAAACTATGAAATAACACATATGGAATCATGTGTTAAACATATCCAAATATATTATGCATTTTAGATTCTTCAAAGTAGCCACCCTTTGCCTTGACAGCTTTGCGCACATTTGTAATTGAGTCATTTAAACGTCTCACTGATGTAAATCAGCTGACTGAATGTGTTAAATGTGTCATATTGTGTCCATAATTAGGCCTATTAATAATGAATTAGTGTCCATTATCTGTTTGTGTATTGTAAGTGGGGCAGCACTGGACATTTACAGGCAAACAGAACTCCTCGAAGGCTGGCTTAACGAATGTGGTGTACTGGGTGAGGATCTGCTCCAGGTCTCTGCCTCTCTTCATATCCCGCAGAACTGCAGGTAAAATCCACAACAAGCAGATCAGGACCAAGATGTGACAAATATGTATATCAAAGATGCTAGAGTAAAGTATGAGTATGGAAGTGCATATGACAATCTATAGATGGTACATCCTCTTAATTTGTGTGTCAGTAGTACCTCTGCGAGACAGTCTGACATCAGAGTCTGTGTCCACAAAGAGCTTCATGTGAAACATATCCCTCACTTCCTGAGAGTAGAAAACCAGGATCCCTTCAAACAGAACCACGTCAGCCGGGTACACTGTTATCCTGTCCTGCAGCCTGGAACACACACATTTAGTACACACAAAGACACATCTATAGACAGAATAACTTTCGCATGATTGGTATGTTTACTGAACAAAAATATAAATGCAACATGCAACAATTTCAAAGAGTTACAGTTCAAATATGGAAATCAGTCAATTGAAAAATTCATTAGGCCCTAATCTATGGATTTCACATGACTGGGAATACAGATATTCTGCCATTGGTCACAGATACCTTAAAAAAATAAAAGGTAGGTGTGACCACCATACACCTCAAGAAGTGTGACGTTGCTGGATATTGGCGGGAACTAGAACATGTTATTGATCCAGAGCATCCCAAACATGCTCAATGGGTAACGTGTCTGGTGAGTATAAGAAGAATGGAAGAACTGGGACATTTTCAGCTTCCATGAACTGTGTACAGATCCTTGCAACATGGGGCCGTGCATTATCATACTGAAACATGAGGTGATGGCGGCAGTGGGCTCAACAATGGGCCTCAGGATCTCGTCACGGTATCTCTGTGTATTAAAATTGCAATCGATAAAATGCAATTGTGTTCGTTGTCCGTAGCTTATAGCATAACCCCACCCGGACCATGGGGCACTCTGTTCACAAAGTTGACATTAGCAAACCGCTCGCCCACACGACGCCATACACGTGGTCTGCATTTGTTAGGCCGGATGGACATACTACCAAATTCTCTAAAATGATGTTGGAGGCAGCTTATGGTAGAGAAATTAACATTAAATTCTGGGAACAGATGTATTGTATTACTGTTGATGATATCTGGAAATGTGCATGTAACACCCTGGCCCATTTACAGTTGCTAGCGCCAATTCTGACTTGTGCTCTGATATCTGTTTCACTGATTTCTGCTCTCGTAAAAGCCTGGGTTTTCTGCACGTTAACACTAAAAGCTTATTACCTAAAATGGAACAATTGAAAGTGTGGGTTCACAGCTCCAATCCAGATGTGTTGGTCATTACTGAGACATGGTTAAGGAGGAGTGTTTTGAATAATGATGTTAACCTTAATGGTTATAACCTTTTTCGGCAAGACAGAACTTCCATAGGTGGGGGATTGGYAATCTTTACCAAGGATCACCTTCAGTGCTCGGTTGTCTCCAAGTCTGTCCCCAAACAATTTGATTTGCTGGTTTTAAGTACTAAACTTTCAAATAGCTCTTTGTTGACTGATGCTGGGTGCTATTGTCCTCCATCAGCACCGGCCTGTACCCTACCTGCCCTAAACTCTCTCCTGGCCCCTTACACCAAGTCTGAATTTGTCCTGCTAGGTGACCTAAACTGGGACATGCTTAAACCACCTGCCCAAGTCCTAAAGCAATGGGACTCCTTAAATCTTTCTCCGATTATTCCCAATCCCACAAGGTATGACTCCAAACACACAGAAAAGGCTACTCTCCTCGATGTTATCCTCACAAATAATCCTGATAGGTATCAGTCTGGTGTTTTCTGTAATGACCTTAGTGATCACTGTTTTACAGCCTGTGTTCGTAATGGCTGCTCAGTGAAATTACCTGTCCTGATTTGTCATAGACGCTTGCTAAAACACTTTAATGAGCAAGCCTTCCTTCATGAACTGGCCTCTGTAAAATGGTATAGAATCAGCTTGATCCCCTCTGTCGAAGACGCTTGGACATTCTTTCTTGATATTTTCAGTTATATTGTTAACAAACACGCCCCCGTCAAGAAAATGAGAATTAAAAACAGGTTCAGCCCCTGGTTCGACCGTGATCTTGCAGAGTTACTCCACCTAAACAATTACATTTGGCGAAAGGCTCGGCACACACATACTCAGGCTGACTGGCTCTCGTTCAGGCAAATGAGAAATAAGTGCACTCAGGCTATCTGGAAGGCCAAAGTGAGTTACTTTAAGGAGCAGTGGGTCTAACCCCAAGAAGTTCTGGAAAACGGTTAAAGACCTGGAGAATAGACCCTCCTACTCACAGCTGCCCATGTCCCTTAAAGTTGATGATGTGGTTGTTACTGACAAGAAGCACATGGCTGAGCTCTTCAAGCAACACTTCATTAAGTCAGGATTCCCATTTGACTCAGCCATGCCTCCTTGCCCGTCCAACATTTCCTCATCTCCCACCCCTTCTAATGCGACTATCCCCGATGCTTCTCCCTCTTTTTCCCCTGCCCGCTACAAAGTTTCTCCCTGCAGGCAGTCACTGAGTCCGAGGTGCTAGAGGAGCTCCTGAAACTTGACCCCAAAAAAACATCTGGGTCAGATGGTTTAGACCCTTCTTTAAGGTTGCAGCCCCTATCATCGCCAAGCCTATCTCTGATCTTTTTCACCTGTCTCTCCTTTCTGGGGAGGTTCCCATTGCTTGGAAGGCAGCCACAGTTTGTCCTTTATTTAAAGGGGGAGATCAAGCTGATCCTAACTGTTTTAGGCCCATTTCTATTTTGCCCTGTTTATCAAGTGTTGGAAAAACTTGTCAATAATCCACTGACTGGCTTTCTAGATGTCTATAGTATTCTCTCTGATATGCAATCTGTTTTCCGCTCAGGTTATGGATGTGTCAGTGAAACCTTAAAGAGCCTCAATGATGTCATCATTGCCCTTGATTCTGAGCAATGTTGTGTTGCTATTTTTATTGACTTGGCCAAAGCTTTTGATACAGTAGACCATTCCATTCTTGTGGGCCAGCTAAGGAGTATTGGTGTCTCTGAGGGGTCTTTGTTTGCTAGCTACCTCAGAGTGCAGTGTATAATGTCAGAAAATCTGCTGTCTCAGCCACTGCCTGTCACCAAGGGAGTACCCCAAGGCTCAATCCTAAGCCCCACGCTCTTCTCAATTTACATCAACAACATAGCTCAGGCAGTAGGAAGCTCTCTCATCCATTTATATGCAAATGATACAGTCTTATACTCAGCTGGACCCTCCCCAGGTTTGTAATAAATGCTTTCTCTACTCTTAACCTTGTTCTGAACACCAACAAAACAAAGGTCATGTGGTTTGGTAAGAAGAATGCCCCTCTCCCCACAGGTGTGATTACGACCTCTGAGGGTTTAGAGCTTGAGGTAGTCTCCTCATACAAGTACTTGGGAGTATGGCTAGATAGTACACTGTCCTTCTCTCAGCACATATCAAAGCTGCAGTCTAAAGTTAAAATCTAGACTTGGTTACAAAACCCGTTCTGCCAGTCACATTCTGTTAAAGGTCCCCAAAGCACACATCCCTGGGTCGCTCGTCTTTTCAGTTCGCTGCAGCTAGCGACTGGAACGAGCTGCAACAAACACTCAAACTGGACAGTTTTATCTCAATCTCTTCATTCAAAGACTCAATCATGGACACTCTAACTGACAGTTGTGGCTGCTTTGCGTGATGAATTGTTGTCTCTACCTTCTTGCCCTTTGTGCTGTTGTCGGTGCCCAATGTTTGTACCATGTTTTGTGCTGCTACCATGTTGTTTTGCTACCATGTTGTTCTCAAGTGTTGCTGCCTTGCTATGTTGTCATCTTAGGTCTCTTTATGTAGTGTTGTGTTGTCTCTCTTGTCGTGATGTGTGTTTTGTCCTATATTTATATGTTTTTTATTTATTTTTAATCCCAGCCCCCGTCACCACAGGAGGTMTTTTGCCTTTTGGTAGGCTGTCATTGTAAATAAGAATTTGTTCTTAACTGACTTGCCTAGTTAAATAAAGGTTAAATAAATAAATAAACAGCTCTGGTCGACATTCCTGCATTCAGCATGCCAATTGCACGCTCCCCCAACTTGAGACATCTGTGGCATTTTGTTGTGTGGCAAAACACATTTTAGAGTGCCCTTGTGTAATGATCATGCTGTTTAATCAGCTTCTTGATATGCCACACCTGTCAAGTGGATTCTTTATCTTGACAAAGGATAAATGCTCACTAACAGGGATGTAAACCAATTTGTGCACAACATTTTGGAGAAATAAGCTTTATGTGCTTATTAATTTTTTTATGTATTTTTTTCCGCTCATGAAACATGGGACCAACACTTCACATGTTGCATTTATATTTTTGTTCGGTGTGTTTGCAGATGAGCTGGGTTAGAGACATCTTAGGTCAAAGGTCATGTCTTAGTTCAAGAGTCAACTATCTGAGCTCTGGAATGTGTAGGGTGGGCCTTTTTGACCCGGTCTGTCTGAATTCAAGAAGGGCATTTCCAACTGAAATGGTATGTTTCCATATGGAATGTTTCCCTCACCTCGAATGCGTGACAAAGTCATATGTCGGCACCTCCACCACTGTCCCCTCCACAATATCCTTCAGGGTTTGGTACATCAACTCGTTGTCGAAAGCATCTGTAATAAACATTTCAACGTTATTCACTTTTTCCATCCAGATATGCATTTATTTTATGTTTATAATAATGATTACTTATGTTAACCTACATTTTTCACATTGCAGCTAGTTAGAACATTTGCCATTGCTTGATTAATTGAATTAATGTAATCTAGTGAGTGATAAGTGCCTGATAGAGCGTATGTTATTACAACAATTATACTTATGTTATTACAATATCCATACAGGCCTGTAGTACCTGGGTGGTCAAAATTGTACTGGCCCTTGAGTGCCCTGGCCTTCTGGTCAGGTGTCAAGACTTTGTAGAAGCTGTCTTGGCTGATGATGGCCACTTTCCTCTGACGATGGTCCACCTTGTTCTGGCCCAGCAACTCCATGATTTTTGCACATACTGTTGACTAAAAATCAGAAACATAATTTCAGTTTGATGATAAGGTTGGGGCATAGCCTTAGCAGAGTGAAGTAGCTGGCACATTTCAAAATTGTCAGACAGACAGAAAACAAGACAATAAATTAATAGATGGCTTGGTTTCAAGTGACATCCTGATGTGTCTGCTTTCAGTGTTTGCTTTCAGTTCATTGGGAAAACGAAAACTAGCTAACGTTAGCTAGCTACTTTACTGATTGTTGAAACGACAGCTAGCTGACAGCAGGCTAGATAGCTATTATTGTGTAGCTAGTTAACGTTACCTACCTTGCCACTGGCAGTTCCTCCGCTAACACCGATCAGAAACGGACGGTGCCTTGGCCGCTCCATCTCGAGCGGTCTGGCAGCAGTCATGTCGGGTCAATTGTCGAAAAACAGCACGCTTTTGTTGCTAGTCAGCTGCCTTCCAAAACAAGAATCTGTTCCCGTTCATATTTGTAAATACGCGAGAACACGGCCAAGCACTTCCTGGGGCAAAACTAATGTTTGTAAAAACGTCCAAATAAGAGTCCTCATTTGAAACGAATTAAGTGTGTTTATTCTGTAATGTTGCCATTCAATTGGCCACCATTCAGCTGTTATAATCATGTTATATTGCTTAGGTCTACTGGATATCTGATAAGCATCGATGCAGGCGGAAATAAACTCGGGGGGGGGGGCGGTGGGACGGACGGACGTCTCAAGGATTCCAGATAGCAAGGACAAAATACTCACAGAAGACCACCAGGGAGAGCCCAATATAATTTTCATTTTCATGGAAACAATCATAAGCTGCATCAAATGCCATGATTATGTGGAGGGATGCACAATGATGATTAACAACCACTCAACAGTTGTTCAAGTGTTCGTTTTCTACATGTAGGCTATTTTAGAATCAAATGTCTAAGGGGGGGAACTGCACACAGCACAGTATCTACTGAAATTCCAAATTCAGGCAAAGTTGGTGCTTTCAAAACAACTAGGAACTCTGAAAAATATGATGTCAAATCATGACCTCTTCAGGTCAGAAAGTCAGGGCTTGTTTTTTCACMGTTTTTTCACAGTCTTGAATGCACTGAAGTTGGAGGTTTCCAAGTTCCCAAGTTGTTTTGAATGCACCAGGTGTCCCCCATATGACGTCACAATTATGTCATAATGAGTAAAAAAAAAAMAATGCAAAGGTTTTTCAAAACTCTGCCTGCATCCTGAAGAGTATTTTTTTTTAGCTTACCATTGACAACTGGAGTGAATCTACATTGAAATTACACTGTAACCTTTATTTAACTAGGCAAGTCAGTTAAGAACAAATTCTAATTTACAATGACGGTCTACAGCAGCCAAACCCGGACGACGCTGGGCCAATTGTGCCCTATGGGACTCCCCATCACGGCCGGTTGTGACACAGCCTGGATTCAAACCAGGGTGTCTGTAGTGACGCCTCGCACTGAGATCGCTTGCCTTAGACCGCTGCGCCACTCGGGAGCCCTAATAGACACCCAATAAGGTGCCTAGATTTTTTTCTAATTAATATATTTTTCTTTCTAATTGCAGTTGTCCCATAATTTCTATAGACATTTCTTAATTTCCACTTGGAAAAAAGTATTTAATATCGAGGCTAAACTGATTGTGTGGACAAACTATAGGAATATACTTGTGAGAATTATTCTGGCACCACCCGGCCAGGTCTCCGACTACTATACCTATTCTGCCAATTGGCCTGAACCCTTTTACTACACGGACCCCTGCTGATCCATCACGACTGGTCTGCCGGCGTAATCGCACGAGGGGGCTACAACAACAGACTTCTTCCGTCGCGATGTCCCTCTAAGGCCCTTCTGCTAGCCTGATAGCCCCGGCCCGCTAGCTGTCTGAATCGCCGTGTCTCCAGCCCGTCCAGCTACTCATTGGACCCTATGATCACTCGGCTATGCATGCCTCTCACTAATGTCAATATGCCTTGTCCATTGCTGTTTTGGTGAGTGATTATTATATTTTTTCACTGTAGAGCCTCCAGCCCTGCTCAATATGCCTCAACTAACCCTCTTGTCCCACCTCCCACACATGCGGTGACCTCACCTGGTTAAATTGATGTCTCTAGAGACAATACCTCTCTCATCGTCACTCAATGCCTAGGTTTACCTGAACTGTATTCACATCCTACCATACCTTTGTCTGCACAGTCGTGGCCAAAAGTCTTGAGAATGACACAAATATTAATTTCCACAAAGTGTGCTGCTTCAGTGTCTTTAGATATTTTTGTCAGATGTTACTATGGAATACTGAAGTAATTACACACACACACACACACACACACACACTTCAATTGAACATTACCTACTAGCTCTGTGGTTCAATGGTGGGTGAACAGCTGTATGTAACCCAAAACACATTGACCCCTCTCCTCAGACCACAACAGTGGGTGGAGATGCAGCTGTCATGTAGAGTAAACACCTGTACAGTTGAGGCCAAAAGTTTAGAATGACACAAATATTAATTTCCACAAAGTTTGCTGCTTCAGTGTCTTTAGATATTTTTGTCAGATGTTACTTTGGAATACTGAAGTAAAATTACAAGCATTTCATAAGTGTCAAAGGCTTTTATTGACAATTACATGAAGTTGATGCAAAGAGTCAATATTTGCAGTGTTGACCCTTCATTTTCAAGACCTCTGCAATCCGCCCTGGCATGCTGTCAATTAACTTCTGGGCCACATCCTGACTGATGGCAGCCCATTCTTGCATAATCAATGCTTGGAGTTTGTCATAATATGTGTGTTTTTGTTTGGTCCACCCGCCTCTTGAGGATTGACCACAAGTTCTCAATGAGATTATGGTCTGGGGAGTTTCCTGGCCATGGACCCAAAATATCGATGTTTTGTTCCCAGAGCCACTTAGTTATCACTTTTGCCTTAGGGCAAGGTGCTCCATCATGCTGGAAAAGGCATTGTTCGTCACCAAACTGTTCCTGGATGGTTGGGAAAAGTTGCTCTCGGAGGATGTGTTGGTACCATTCTTTATTCATGGCTGTGTTCTTCGGCAAAATTGTGAGTGAGCCCACTCCCTTGGCTGAGAAGCAACCCCACACATGAATGGTCTCAGGATGCTTTACTGTTGGCATGACACAGGACTGATGGTAGAGCTCACCTTGTATTCTCCGGAACAAGATTTTTTCCAGATGCCCCAAACAAAAGGAAAGGGGATTCATCAGAGAAAGTGACTTTACCCCAGTCCTCAACAGTCCAATCCCTGTACCTTTTGCAGAATATCAGTCTGTCCCTGATGTTTTTCCTGGAGAGAAGTGGCTTCTTTGCTGCCCTTCTTGACACCAGGCCATCCTCCAAAAGTCTTCGCCTCACTGTGCGTGCCAATGCACTCACACCTGCCTGCTGCCATTCCTGAGCAAGCTCTGTACTGGTGGTGCCCCTATCCCGCAGCTGAATCAACTTTAGGAGATGGTCCTGGCGCTTGCTGGACTTTCTTGGGCGCCCTGAAGCCTTCTTCACAACAATTAAACCGCTCTCCTTGAAGTTCTTGATGATCCGATAAATGGTTGATTTAGGTGCAATCTTACTGGCAGCAAAATTCTTGCCTGTGAAGCCATTTTTGTGCAAAGCAATGATGACGGCACGTGTTTCCTTGCAGGTATCCATGGTTGACAGAGGAAGACCAGTGATTCCAAGCACCACCCTCCTTTTGAAGCTTCCAGTCTGTTATTCGAACTCAATCAGCATGACAGAGTGATCTCCAGCCTTGTCCTCGTCAACACTCACACCTGTGTTAACGAGAGAATCACTGACATGATGTCAGCTGGTCCTTTTGTGGCAGGGCTGAAATGCAGTGGAAATGTTTTTTGGGGATTCAGTTCATTTGCATGGCAAAGAGGGACTTTGCAACTAATTGAAATTCATCTAATCACTCTTCATAACATTCTGAAGTATATGCAAATTGCCATCATACAAACTGAGGCAGCAGACTTTGTGAAAATTTATATTTGTGTCATTTTTAAAACTTTTGGCCACGACTGTACATTGTGTATTGAATCTATTCTACCGCGCCCAGAAACCTGCTCCTTTTACTCTCTGTTCCGAATGTACTAGACGACCAGTTCTTATAGCCCTTAGCCGTACCCTTATCCTACTCCTCCTCTGGTGATGTAGAGGTTAATCCAGGCCCTGCAGTGCCTTGCTCCACTCCCATTCAAATCAAATCAAATTTATTTATATAGCCCTTCGTACATCAGCTGATATCTCAAAGTGCTGTACAGAAACCCAGCCTAAAACCCCAAACAGCAAGCAATGCAGGTGAAGAAGCACGGTGGCAAGGAAAAACTCCCTAGAAAGGCCAAAACCTAGGAAGAAACCTAGAGAGGAACCAGGCTATGAGGGGTGGCCAGTCCTCTTCTGCTTGTGCCGGGTGGAGATTATAACAGAACATGGCCAAGATGTTCAAATGTTCATAATGACCAGCATGTCAAATAATATAATCACAGTAGTGTCGAGGGTGCAACAAGTCAGAATCTCAGGAGTAAATGTCAGTTGGCTTTTCAAGCCGATCATTGAGAGTATCTCTACCGCTCCTGCTGTCTCTAGAGAGTTGAAAACAGCAGGTCTGGGACAGGTAGCACATCCGGTGAACAGTCAGGGTTCCATAGCCGCAGGCAGAACAGTTGAAACTGGAGCAGCAGCACGGCCAGGTGGACTGGGGACAGCAAGGAGTCATCATGCCAGGCAGTCCTGAGGCATGGTCCTTGGGCTCAGGTCCTCCGAGAGAGAGAAAGAGAGAATTAGAGAGAGCATACTTAAATTCACACAGGACACCGGATAAGAAAGGAGAAGTACTCCAGATATAACAAACTGACCCTAGCCCCCCGACGCATAAACTACTGCAGCATAAATACTGGAGGCTGAGACAGGAGGGGTCAGGAGACACTGTGGCCCCATCCGATGATACCCCCGGACAGGGCCAAACAGGAAGGATATAACCCCACCCACTTTGCCAAAGCACAGCCCCCAACCCACTAGAGGGATATCTTCCCCAGGCCCTCTCATTTGTTGACTTCTGTAAATGTAAAAGCCTTGGTTTCATGCTAGTTAACATTAGAAGCCTCCTCCCTAAGTTTGTTTTATTCACTGCTTTAGCAAACTCTGCCAACCCGGATGTCCAAGCGTGGTCTGGAATCCTGGCTTAGGAAGGCCACCAAAAACCCAAAATGTCCATTCCTAACTATAACATTTTCCGACAAGATAGAACTGCCAAAGGGGGCAGAGTGGCAATATACTGCAGAGATAGCCTGCAGAGTTCTGTCATACTATCCAGGTCTGTGCCCAAACAATTTGAGCTTCTACTTTTAAAAATCCACCTTTCCAGAAACAAGTCTCTCACCGTTGTCGTTTGCTATAGACCACAATCTTCCCCCAGCTGTGCCCTGTACACCATATGCAATTTGTAAGTCGCTCTGGATAAGAGCGTCTGCTAAATGACTTAAATGTAAATGTAAATGTGAATTGATTGCCCCCCATCTATCTTCAGAGCTCGTGCTGTTAGGTGACCTAAACTGGGACATGCTTAACACCCCAGCCATCCTACAATCTAAGCTTGATGCCCTCAATCTCACACAAATTTTCAATGAACATACCAGGTACAACCCCAAATCCGTAAACACAGGCACCCTTATAGATACCATCCTAACCAACCTGCCCTCCAAATACACTTCTGCTGTCTTCAACCAGGACCTCAGCGATCACTGCCTCATTGCCTGCATCYGTAATGGGTCTGCGGTCAAACGACCACCCCTCATCACTGTCAAACACTTCAGCAAGCAGGCCTTTCTAATTGACCTGGCCCCGGTATCCTGGAAGGATATTGACCTCATTCAGTCAGCAGAAGATGCCTGGTTATTCTTTAAAAGTGCTTTCCTCACAATCCTAAATAAGCATGCCACATTGAAAACATTTAGAACCAGGAACAGATATAGCCCGTGGTTCACTCCAGACCGGACTGCCCTTGACCAGCACAAAAACATCCTGTGGCGTACGGCATTAGCATCACATAGCCCCCACAATATAAGTTAGGAACCAAAATACACAGGCAGTTAGGAAAGCAAAGGCTAGCCTTTTCAAACAGAAATTTGCATCCTGCAGCATGAACTCAAAAAAGTTCTGGGACACTAAAGTCCATGAAGAATAAGAGCACCTCCTCCCAGCTGCCCACTGCAATGAGGCTAGGAAACACCGATAAATCCACAATAATTGAGAATTTCAATAAGCATTTTTCTACAACTGGCCATGCTTTCCACCTGGCCACCCCTACCYYGGTCAACAGCCCTGCACCCCCCATAGCAACTTGCCCAAGCCTCCCCCATTTCTCCTTCACCCAAATCCAGATAGCTGATATTCTGAAAGAGCTGCAAAACCTGGACCCCTCCAAATCAGCAGGGCTAGAGAATCTGGACCCTCTCTTTCTAAAATGATCAGCCAAAATTGTTGCAACCCCTATTACTAGCCTGTTCAACCTCTCTTTTGTGTCATCTGAGATTCCCAAAGATTGGAAAGCTGCCGTGGTCATCCCCCTCTTCAAAGGGGGAGACACTCTAGACCCAAACTGCGACAGACCTATATCTATCCTACCCTGCCTTTCTAAAGTCTTCGAAAGCCAAGTTAACAAACAGATCACCGACCATTTTGAATCTCACCGTACCTTCTTCGCTATGCAATCTGGTTTTCGAGTTGGTCATGGGTGCACGTCAGCCACRCTCAAGGTCCTAAACGATATCATAACCGCCATCGATAAGAGACAATACTGTGCAGCTGTATTCATCGACCTGGCCAAGGCTTTCGAATCTGTTAATCACCACATTCTTATCAGCAGACTCAACAGCCTTGGTTTCTCAAATGACTGCCTTGCCTGGTTCACTAACTACTTCTCAGATAGAGTTCAGTGTGTCAAATCGGAGTGAATGTTGTCCGGACCTCTGGCAGTCTCTATGGGGGTGCCACAGGGTTCAATTCTCGGGCCGACTCTCTTCTCTGTATACATCAATGATGTCGCTCTTGCTGCTGGTGATTCTCTGATCCACTTCTACGCAGACGACACCATTCTGTATACTTCTGGCCCTTCTTTGGACACTGTGTTAACTAACCTCCAGACGAGCTTCAATGCCATACAACTCTCCTTCCGTGGCCTCCAACTGCTCTTAAATGCAAGTAAAACTAAATGCATGCTCTTCAACCGATCGCTGCCCGCACCTGCCCGCCCGTCCAGCATCACCACTCTGGACGGTTCTGACTTAGAATACGTGGAGAACTTCAAATACCTAGGTGTCTGGTTAGAATGTAAACTCTCCTTCCAGACTCACATTAAGCATCTCCATACCAAAATTAAATCTAGAATTGGCTTCCTATTTCGCAACAAAGCATCCTTCACTCATGCTGCCAAACATACCCTCGTAAAACTGACTATCCTGCCGATCCTCGACTTTGGTGAAGTCATTTACAAAATAGCCTCCAACACTCTACTCAGCAAATTGGAAGCAGTCTATCACAGTGCCATCCGTTTTGTCACCAAAGCCCCATATACTACCCACCACTGCGACCTGTATGCTCTCGTTGGCTGGCCCTCGCTTCATATTCGTCGCCAAACCCACTGGCTCCAGGTCATCTATAAGTCTTTGGTAGGTAGAGCCCCGCCTTATTTCAGCTCACACATAGCAGCACCCACCTGTAGCACACGCTCCAGCAGGTATATTTCACTGGTCACCCCAAAGCCAATTCCTCCTTTGGCCGCCTTTCCTTCTCTGCTGCCAATGACTGGAACGAATTGCAAAAATCACTGAAGCTGGAGACTCATATCTCCCTCACTAACTTTAAGCACCAGCTGTCTGAGCAGCTCACAGATCACTGCACCTATACATAGCCCATCTGTAAATAGCCCATCCAACTACCTCATCCCCATACTGTTATTTATTTTTTTGCTCCTTTGCACCCCAGTATCTCTACTTGCACATTCATCTTCTGCACATCTATCACTCCAGTGTTGAATTGCTAAATAGTAATTATTTTGCCACAATGTCCTATTTATTGCCTTACCTCCCTTACTTCATTTGCACACACTGTATATAGACAATTTGTTCTCTATTGTGTTACTGACTGTATGTTTGTTTATTCCATGTGTAACTCTGTGTTGTTGTTTGTGTCGCACTGCTTTGCTTTATCTTGGCCAGGTCGCAGTTGTAAATGAGAACTTGTTCTCAACTAGCCTACCTGGTTAAATAAAGGTAAAATAAAAAAAATGTCCTACCTAGCTAGGACACATGTTCGCTTTGTCGTCAGGTCTGCAGTATCCTGCACTGCACGGACCGCAGATCCCCGCCTTATTGGGTACGCAGCATCCTAGCCTGCCAGGCTTAGTGTCCCCTGCCATGCTAGGCTCTAAGTTAGCTGGTCCGTTTGCAGGTTTGCAGTCTCCTGCACTGCTTGGATTGCAGCCCTCTGCCTTCGTTGGTTGGCAGTTGCCTATTCCGCCAGGTTTAGAGCCTCCTGCCTTACTAGGCCCCCTTTATAGACCCGCATTAGAGACTGTGCCATTTAGGTTAGAGGCCTTTTTGTGGAAGTTCATATTTCCATTAGGAAATATTGGGGTGTCTGTAAAATAGACTGTCCTACACCCCCCTCTCGACCTAACTTCCCCTCACAGTCCCCTTTGTTGCCCTGCCACTCCCAACCAATCAGAGCGCTTGGAAATGCATATCTGGACACTGCACCCGCAGTGGATCCCTGCCTTTTGGCTGATCCATATGTAGTCTCAGGCTGAGTAGAAAATAAGTTGGGTACTGTTAAATTGGTGAAGGTAGCTTGAAGTGGTCTTGTAATGATTTTCGTTGTTTCTTCCATCCGAGAGAGCAGGCGCTTCATGTCACGTGACTAGGGACAATACCTATGACTTGCTTTGCTCTCCAGAGCAGGGCGTCTTTGAGTGATTACTGGGGTGGCATTAAGTGTTGAGGTGGACTGAAATGGAAAATTCCCTGTGTCTGACGAACACCGTTTGGTGCAACGCAGACCCGGTGGCGAGCGTGGTAAAACTGAGAAGACATTGTCCTTTTGAGTTTTGAAGCAGTTTTTACCTGATAAAGTCATGTTAGGATATGTCAGTTATTCAGTGAGAGATTTTGTGCCAAACCCACTAAGGTGTTCAGATGCCAAGCTTATGGTTATGTTGCAGCAGTGTGTAGGAGGGAGATTCCAAGATATGAGAAGTGTGCAGGAGGGCATGGGACAAAGGAATGTGTAGTATTGTGTCAATTGTGGGGTTGCCCAAGTTGCTGGGGATCAGAAGTGCTCGGTGCGAGAGAGACAGGTTGAGGTTGCCAAGGTCAGAATAGAACAGCAGGTGTGATATGCGGCAGTGAAGAGACAATGAGTTTACACCAATCCTACAACTACTACTGCACTGATCACAATCAAACAGAAAAGGCTGATGCTTGGAATTCATTTTTATTGTGAAGTTATTTGATATAGGAAAAATAAAAATCCAAAAGCCCATTTAGAGCCATGGCAAACTGCCTATTTACATTTACATTTTAGTCATTTAGCAGACGCTCTTATCCAGAGCGACTTACAGTAGAGTGCATACATTTTATTACATTTTTACATACTGAGACAAGGATATCCCTACTGGCCAAGAGCAGACGCTCTTATCCAGAGCGACTTACAGTAGAGTGCATACATTTTATTACATTTTTTTTTTTACATACTGAGACAAGGATATCCCTACCGGCCAAACCCTCCCTACCGGCCAAACCCTCCCTAACCCGGACGACGCTATGCCAATTGTGCGTCGCCCCACGGATCTCCCGGTTGCGGCCGGCTGCGACAGAGCCTGGGCGCGAACCCAGCCCAGCCTGGGGGCGAACCCAGAGACTCTGGTGGCGCAGCTAGCACTGCGATGCAGTGCCCTAGACCACTGCGCCACCCGGGAGATGGTGGCGGGTGGCGCACTCTCCCTCTTCCTCCATGGTGTCCTTCAGTCGCTCATTAAAAGCAAGGCCTTCAATCCATACAGAATGTGATCATACGGTGCTGTAAAACAAACAAAAATGTAGTTTTTTAGTTGAATCAAATCAAATGAAATTGTATTTGTCACGTGCTGAAATGAAATTGTCACATACAGTGAAATGCTTACTTACAAGCCATTAACCAACAATGCAGTTAAGAAAAAAAGTGTTAAAGTATTTACTCAAATAAACTGAAGTAAAAAAAATTATGAATAAAATACACTGCTCAAAAAAATAAAGGGAACACTTAAACAACACAATGTAACTCCAAGTCAATCACACTTCTGTGAAATCAAACTGTCCACTTAGGAAGCACACATTTGTGGCCTGCTGGAGGTCATTTTGCAGGGCGCTGGCAGTGCACCTCCTTGCACAAAGGCGGAGGTAGCGGTCCTGCTGCTGGGTTGTTGCCCTCCTACGGCCTCCTCCACGTCTCCTGATGTACTGGCCTGTCTCCTGGTAGCGCCTCCATGCTCTGGACACTACACTGACAGACACAGCAAACCTTTTTGCCACAGCTCGCATTGATGTGCCATCCTGGATGAACTGCACTACCTGAGCCACTTGTGTGGGTTGTAGACTCCGTCTCATGCTACCACTAGAGTGAGAGCACCGCCAGCATTCAAAAGTGACCAAAACATCAGCCAGGAAGCATAGGAACTGAGAAGTGGTCTGTGGTCACCACCTGCAGAATCACTCCTTTTTTGGGGGTGTCTTGCTAATTGCCTATAATTTCCACCTTTTGTCTATTCCATTTGCACAACAGCATGTGAAATTTATTGTCAATCAGTGTTGCTTCCTAAGTGGACAGTTTGATTTCACAGAAGTGTGATTGACTTGGAGTTACATTGTGTTGTTTAAGTGTTCCCTTTATTTTTTTGAGCAGTGTATATGATTAAGGAGCAAAAACAAAAGAACAGTAGTGAGGCTATATACAGGGGGTACCGGTACAGAGTCAATGTGCGGGGACACCGGTTATTAGTCGAGGTAATTCAGGTAATATGTAGAGGTAAAGTGACTATGCGTGGATAATAAACAGAGAGTAGCAGCAGCATAAAATGGCTTGGGGGTGGCTTGGGGGTAGAAGCTGTTCAGAAGCATTTTGGATAAAGACATTGGATAATTGCATTTATACACATACAGTAATCTCCAATCATGCTTGTGCTGTGGCTGGAGCTGGAAACTGTGCTGGTACTAGGGCCAGGACTAGCACTGGGACAGGAACTGGTGTTGGTGCAGGTGCTGGGTTGGATCTGGGACTGTAGAGGGGAGGAATGACAACCCGAGGAGCAAGCAGGCACACAAGGGAGTCCAAGACCGTAAGGTTAGGGCTGGCACCTTCCTGTGGCCTGCTCACTCTGGGTGAAGGTTCGATCTTTGGTCCCCCCGCCGCACCTCGAGTGGTGGTCGGGTGCTGGGGTTAGTGCGGGGACTGGTGTTGGATCTGCAGAGGGGAGGAAGGACAACCCAAGGGGCAAGAAGGCACACAAGGAAGCTCTAGACCCGGAGGTTGGTGGTGCCACTCCCCTGTGGCCTGCTCACTCCGGGTGAAGGTCCAATGTTTAGTCTCTCCTCCGTGCCTGTTCTGGTGCTGGATACCGGGAACTGGGTTGGTGCTGGGTATGGAATTGGTGCTGGAACTATAAAGGGGAGGAAAGGCAACCTGAGGAGCAAGCAGGCACACAAGGAAGCCCTAGACCCGGAGGTCAGTGATGGCACTCCTTGTGGCCTGCTCAACCAGGGTGAAGGGCTGGGGGTGGAGAGAGACGTGGGACGTGGTGAAGGGACTATGCTGCGATGAGGCTGAAGGACGGGTCTGGGGTCCGGGGTTGGTGTTGGTCCGGGCAGCATGGAGGGCAGTTTAGATGTTAATGTCCTTCCATCTTGCAGCTCTGTGTGCCCATAGGGGAAAACATACAGTGTTTCTTAGCCGGGTCCTTCTGGGTGGTGGCGGCATGCTGGTCAGGCTCCGATTGACTGTTGACAAGGTACCTGAGGAGGTTGTACCTAGGGAGAGCTGGCAGTGTCGGGGACATGGGCCAAATAATGGAGGAGGTGGAGCACTGCTTGATCAGTCCTTTATCTACCCCACTCTGTATGATGACAGACACATTTCTATTACTTAATAGCGTAATGGTTCATGTTATTACTATCTTAAAACAATTCTATGTGTATGGGTAGTACATCTCATAGAGAAAACACATTTATATTACTGTATCTCAGCCTATTAGAAAAATAGCAAGGTCCACACTCTTGGAATAAAGGTGAAAAATATGTATTCCAATTCATAAATTCTTCCATTCTTTTTCAACTCTTTTCCAAGAATGCCGACCTTCCTGAGAATATTACCAGTGTGCATCTTTTCTTTCTTTTATTTGTCTATTTACATATTATTTCCATATATCAGGATTGGGCAAAGCAACCATCTACTGTTATGAAATTCTGTTACCTCCTCCAACAGCTCATGCGGCCGAAATATTTCTCCATCCAGTGCCTTAATCTCCCTCATGTTTCCTCGCTCAGTTCTCCATGTCGCTCTAGCCAATCTCCAATGGGCAAGCTCAAGATCCTGGATATCCTCCCGCATGTGTAACCTGGGTCCCCTTCTCATTGGGCCTCTTCTTTTTCCTCTTCTTTGGGGTTGAATCTGTGTTTTCCATGCCCTGCCTATGCACATTTGGGGCATGAAGGAAATTTAGAATAGAACATGTTATATTTTATTTTACTCATTGGATTATTATGTGCATTCCATTGATATAGAGCAGTGGTTCCCAAACGTTTTAATGTCCCGTACCCCTTCAAACATTCAACCTCCAGCTTGCGTACCCCCTCTAGCACCAGGGTCAGCGCACTCTCAAATGTTGTTTTTTGCCTTTTTTTTTTTAATGTATTTTTATTTCACCTTTATTTAACTAGGCAAGTCAGTTAAGAACAAATACCTAGGGCCTGGCAGAGCAACAAACTTAGGGGCTACTAGTACAGGGAACTGTGGACCTAGAACGACAGAGGACTGGGGGCCTAGCACTATTGCAGTCCCAGAACCGGGAAGAAAGGGAACTCTAACCCTGCCGGGAAGGAAGGGAACTCTGTGATTCTGACCCTGCCAGGGAGGATGGAGACTCTAACCCTGCCGTGGGGGCAGGGAACTAACTAATTCTAAATAATTTTCTATTAAGGTATCTATACTTTTACTCAAGTATGACATAGAAGTATCACTGTTAGTGTTACTGACCACAATCAAAAAGTAATCGTGCGTCTTCTCTCTTTGTACAACAATAACACTGACCTGAGTGGGTGGGTGCAATGTCCAGATGTGCATTTCCAAGCTCTGATTGGTTGGGAATGGCAGGGCTATGATGGGTGAGTGACAACTAGTTCAACTGAGCAGCCAAACTACCTAGACTCAATAAGAGAAACTAAGGGGACTGTGAGGGGGAGTTAGGTGGAGAGAAGGGGAGCAGGACAGCCTTTTTTACACTTGTATTGATCAAGATAAAGACTAGAGGTCGACCGAGTATGATTTTTCAACGCCGATACCAATACGATTATTGGAGGACCAAAAAAAGACGATACAGATTAATCGGCCGATTTCTTTTATATATATATACACTGCTCAAAAAAATAAAGGGAACACTTAAACAACACAATGTAACTGCAAGTCAATCACACTTCTGTGAAATCAAACTGTCCACTTAGGAAGCAACACTGATTGACAATAAATTTCACATGCTGTTGTGCAAATGGAATAGACAAAAGGTGGAAATTATAGGCAATTAGCAAGACACCCCCAAAAAAGGAGTGATTCTGCAGGTGGTGACCACAGACCACTTCTCAGTTCCTATGCTTCCTGGCTGATGTTTTGGTCACTTTTGAATGCTGGCGGTGCTCTCACTCTAGTGGTAGCATGAGACGGAGTCTACAACCCACACAAGTGGCTCAGGTAGTGCAGCTCATCCAGGATGGCACATCAATGCGAGCTGTGGCAAAAAGGTTTGCTGTGTCTGTCAGCGTAGTGTCCAGAGCATGGAGGCGCTACCAGGAGACAGGCCAGTACATCAGGAGACGTGGWRGAGGCCGTAGGAGGGCAACAACCCAGCAGCAGGACCGCTACCTCCGCCTTTGTGCAAGGAGGTGCACTGCCAGCGCCCTGCAAAATGACCTCCAGCAGGCCACAAATGTGCATGTGTCAGCATATGGTCTCACAAGGGGTCTGAGGATCTCATCTGGGTACCTAATGGCAGTCAGGCTACCTCTGGCGAGCACATGGAGGGCTGTGCGGCCCCACAAACCCTTGAATGARTAGGTGTATCCAAACTTTTGACTGGTACCGTAAATCAACGCATTTCCTTTCTAGTTAATTCATTCTGTCACTATTACAGTTTAACAGGGGGTTAAATGTCTACGAAGAAGCAGAGCTGGCTGTCACCGGATTTTGTGATGTGATGGGTGTGTAGGCTGTGCTGAATATGCAAATTTTGACATTACAAATTATGTGGATAGAACTCAAACACCTCTACCATGTGGGCGGGGGGCAGTTACATCCAGGTACTACAATTTCAACATGTCTGCAACACTGCACGTGGTTTGATGCACAAGTACAGCCGCAGTGTGAAGGGACACACTGACTGTGTTCGAGAGCTTCAAAAAACGTGATGTATCATGGGCAAATTGTGACTTACTGATCTACAAATAATTATGAGTCGTTTTTTATGATCCAAGGTGATTTGTAGATCAGTCAGTCGGCAGTCGCCTGCAGTGTCGGCTGCAATGTCAAACAAGCCAACTCTTTTCACGCCATTTAGCATTACGGGCGGTGCTATATGTGACGGTTTGGCATGGGTTTCAAAGTGCAAGGACTGTCCAAAGCACATCCACGTTCAACAGAGAACCCTCTGCATGGGACCTCATTCATTAAATTAAGA
Source organism: Salvelinus sp. IW2-2015 (assembly GCF_002910315.2). Lineage (NCBI taxonomy): Eukaryota > Metazoa > Chordata > Actinopteri > Salmoniformes > Salmonidae > Salvelinus > Salvelinus sp. IW2-2015. The sequence continues at coordinate 2,132,595 of NC_036844.1, read as the reverse complement.
TATGGGGTGTTCATACTATATGGTTTAGCCTACAATTTCCCTTTCATATTAGTACATCATTTGCTTTATTTGAACTAACGACAGCTAGCTACCAACCGGCGGGACCATTTCTCCCAAATGTGAATGATGTGTAACATCAATTGCTTGCTAACCAACCAACAATGTCAGTACCGCTACCAAGCCAATTTACAGAACTGTCATGAATGATATATAAAACTGATCATGATCATTAAATCTCATTTCAATGTGATTACTTATTCAGCATGCAATAATACCTATATACTGTCAATCACTGAGAATAATTATTTGCGTTGCTGGTTTCATTAAAAGCTGTTGATCTGAATATGTCCTTACACGATGCTGTGTTTAGATGGTAGGAGGTAGATGGCAAGCCGGAAGTCATTGTTTTCAATAAGAGCACAACGGAAAATGCTGTTGAGACTGACGGTGAATGCCGTCAGCTGCCACGGTAGACGGGCCTTGCCGCCAGAGTTCAAATATTTTAACTTCTGCCTTCTGCCATAGTGTTGCTTTCTACCGGATGTTGATTTGCACTGTTAATTTACTATAATCACCATAGCGATGCATATTGTCATGCTGGCTTTCTTTTGCGTCACCCTCATTTTTGCTTTCTTGTCCCGCTATACCGACTGGTATGACACTTTTTGTGTCCCTCGTCTAAACCTAGCATGAAGCAAATTTTACAATTATCGTGGAGGATTACTTGCGCAACCAATCCAATTACTTTGCGTGAATCATATTTCAACTTTAAACAATGCGAAATTCGAATACAAAATCATTTGTTTAGCTTTCTATTCTGTGGCTGCATGAAATAGCAAACAACGTTAATTCAGCGATTACATTTGTTTACGTCATCTTTGTGGGTCCCTGATGAAACGGTAACATCCATTACATTTGTTTACTTCATCTTTGTCGCTCCCTGATGAAACAGTAACATCTATTACATACCCCAACCAGAAGCCATGGATTACAGGGAATATTTCACACTGTATCAAAAGGTAGAGCTGCCGCTTTCAAGGAGCGGGACTCTAACCTGGAAGCTTATGAGAAATCCCGCTATACCGTCCGACGAACCATCAAACAGGCAACGCGTCAATACAGGACTAAGATTGAATCGTACTACACCGGCTTTGACGCTTGTCGGATGTGGCAGGGCTTGCAAACTATTACAGACTACAAAGGGAAGCACAGCCGCAAGCTGCCCAGTGACACAAACCTACCAGATGAGCTAAATTACTTTTATGCTCGCTTTTCTTCAAGTAACACTGAAACATGCATGAAAGCACCAATGGTCCGGACGACTGTGTGATCACGCTCTCCGTAGCCGATTTGAGTAAGACCTTAAACAGGTCAACATTCACAAGGCCGCAGGGCCAGATGGATTACCAAGACGTGTCCTCCTCGCATGCGTTGACCAACTGGCAAGTGTCTTCACTGACATTTTCAACCAGTCCCTGACTGAGTCTGTAATACCAACATGTTGCAAGCAGACCACCATAGTCCCTGTGCCCAAGAACACTAAGGAAACCTGCCTAAATGACTACCGACCCGTAGCACTCACATTGGTAGCCATGAAGTGATTTGAAAGGCTGGTCATGGCTCACATCAACCTTATCCCAGAAACCCTAGACCCACTCAAAAACTCATACCGCCCCAACAGATCCACAGATGACGCAATCTCTATTGCACTCAACACTGCCATTTCCCACGCGGACAAAAGGAACACCTATGTGAGAATGCTGTTCATTGACTACAGCTCAGCGTTCAACACCATAGTGCCCTCAAAGCTCATCACTAAGCTAAGGACCCAGGGACTAAACACACCTCCCTCTGCAACTGGATCCTGGACTTCCTGACGGGCCGTCCCCAGGTGGTAAGGGTAGGGAACAACACATCCGCCACGCTGATCCTCAACACGGGGCCCCTCAGGGGTGTGTGCTCAGTCCCCCCCTCATGACTGCATGGCCAGGCACGACTCCAACATCATCATCAAGTTTGYCGATGACACAACAGTGATCACCGGCAAAGATGAGACATCCTATAGGGAGGAGGTCAGAGACCTGGCCGTCTGGTGCCAGGACAACAACCTCTCCCTCAACATGATCAAGACAAAGGAGATTATTGTGGACCACAGGAAAAGGAGGACCAAGCACGCCCCCATTCTCATCGACGGGGCTGTAGTGGAACAGGTTGAGAGCTTCAAGTTCCTTGGTGTCCACACCACCAACAAACTATCATGGTCCAAACACACCAAGACAGTCGTGAAGAGGGCACAACAAAGTCTATTCCCCTTCAGGAGACTAAAAAGTTTTGGCATGGGTCCTCAGGTCCTCAAAAAGGTTCTACAGCTGCACCATCGAGAGCATCCTGACTGGTTGCATCACTGCCTGGTATGGCAACTGACCGGAAGACGCTACAGAGGGTAGTGCGTACGGCCCAGTACACCACTGGGGCCAAGCTTCCTGCAATCCAGGACCTCTATACCAGGCAGTGTCAGAGGAAGGCCATAAGAATTGTCAAAGACTCCAGCCACCCTAGTCATAGACTGTTCTCTCTGCTACCGCACGGCAAGCGGTACCAGAGCACCAAGTCTAGGTCCAAAAGGCTTCTTAACAGCTTCTACAACCAAGCCATAAGACTCCCGAACTGCTAATCAAAGGGCTACCCAGAGCCCTCTTTTACGCTGCTGCTACTCTCTGTTTCTAATCTATGCATAGTCACTTTAACTCTACCTACATGTACATATTACCTCAATAACCTCGACTAACCGGTGCCTCCGCACATCGACTCTGTACCGGTACCCCCTGTATGTAGCCTCACTTGTTATTTTACTGCTGCTGTTGAATTATTTGTTACTTTAATTTTCAATTTTTTTACATATCTATTTTAAACTTCTTAAAGTATTGTTGGTTAAGGGCTTGTAAGTAAGCATTTCACTGTGAGGTTGTATTCGGCGCATGTGACAAATAAATTAGATTTGACTTTAGCTAGTTTTCGGCAACCTGTAGGCTACTCTATGCTGACTACCGCTTGCGCGAGTGCGTGCATCCGCCAACCTACGCATGTTGATTTTGTCCACCCACACACAATCAGGACATGCAGGTTGAAATATCAAAACAAACTCTGAACCAACTATATTCATTTAGGGGCAGGTCGAAAAGCATGAAACATTTATGGCAATTTAGCTAGCTAGCTTGCTGTTGCTAGCTAATTTGTCCTGGGATATAACAATTGGGTTTGTCACACCAGCCTTCGCTTTGGCTCCGCCTCCTGTCCAGCTCAGGTGTTTGGCGTCGCAGGCCTTCTACCTGCTGCCGAACCCACTGCTGGCCAACTTCCTTCACTCGTCAACCCCGGACATGTGACATTACACACACCTAGTTCCAATCCCCCACTCTATCACTGTATATATACACTCCCTCTGCCATTTGTCTTTGTCAGTCATTGTAAATGTTACTTGTTTTCCTGAGAGGAATCTCTCCTACTATATCTTGAGTACTTTATATTTTGCACTTTGGGTTCGCCCTGTGCCTTTTTGTTTATGAAGATCTATTTTGATCACAACAGCGTTTGGGTTTCGTCCCGCTTTGATCTATGGTGCTTAAATATATTCAGGAGTTCTAAACCTGCAACTGCCTCCTGCCTACTCCTCTCTACACCATTTTACCTGAAATTTACAAGGTCCTCTACTCCGACAATTAATCCACAGATAAAAGGGTAAACCAAGTTATTTTCTAGTAACCTCTCCTCCTTCAGGCTTCTTCTTGTTTGGACTTTATAAGGCGTTTGGCAACCAACTTTAAGGTGCATTACCACCACCAACTGGACTGGAGTGTGGACCTCAGTTCATCTTTCAATCACCCACATGGGTATATGCTCCTAAAAACCAATGAGGAGATGGGAGAGGCGGAACTTGCAGCACGTCAATATAACCAAGTTCTATTTTAGTGCCTGGCTACGCAGACGTGCATGAACAATGTGGGTGCAATGATTTAATAACTTCTGTGTACATTTATTTTGCAACGCTCGCGGGCGGCGTGGTCAGCATGTACTGCTTTGTCTTTCAGTACAAACTGTTCCGCAACAGCAAATGTTTAAGCGAACTGAACGCACCACAGTTGTCTTGAAAACACCAACTGTGTGCACCCGTATGCCTGGGAAAAATCTATTTTAACGGTCATCCAACTTGGAATTCCAACTCGGGAACTTGTTCTGAACGTGGCAGTATGCGCAAAATCTACACCACTGGGGAAATGGAATGAAAATAGTGACATTGTGTCCCACAGTGGGAAGGCATTGGAGCCAAAAGTAATAAGGTTGATATAGTAGTCTATCAAAGTAATCAGACCAATTATTTTACTAAATGTAACTTTGACTATATATAACTAAAGCAAGTCCCACAACTTTACTTGTAAAGTTACCATCTATTTAGCTACTGAAAACACTACCTAGATTTGAATGTACTGTGTGGTTCAGTAGTAGTGGTCAGTATTTGTAGTCAGTAGTGGTCAGTAGTTTTGTGGTTGTGGCCATTAGTTGTGTGGTTGTGGTTAGTAGTTGTGTGGTTGTGGTCAGTAGTTGTGGTCAGTAGTTGTGTGGTTGTGATCAGTTGTTTTGTGGTTGTGATCAATAATTGTGATCAGTGGTTATGGTCAGTACTTGCGGTCAGAAGTTGTGTTCAGTAGTTATGGTATGTAGTTGTGGCCAGTAGTTGTGTGGTTGTGGTCAGTTGTGTGGTTGGGATCAGTAGTTATGATCAGTAGTTGTATGGTTTTGGTCAGTACTTGTGGTCAGGAGTTGTGTTGTTGTCACCAGTAGTTGTGTGCTTGTGGTCAGTAGTTGTGTGGTTGTGGTCAGAATTTGTGTGGTTGGTAGTTGTGTTCACTATTTGTGTGTCTACATTGTTGGCAAAGTAGCTGATTTGTGTCAAAAGGTGCATTGTTGCATTTACAGTGAATGGAATGTTGTAAGTCATGATGTCACAATGGGACTTTTAGAATACTGAGGAAATCCCATGAAAGTGGAGAACAAAACGAAGGATAGAACATTTAATGGGCTGTTATCAATAAAACGTCACAATACGGTGCAGAGCATTCCATTGGGCTGCTGGGGGGCAAGGAGACGCCAAACTGCTAAAACCATTGACAACTAAGTGCCGTTTTCAAGGGATTGTTAAATAAATGTTATAATATAACTATTGGATTTTAATATCGTCACCTCTAAATTCACTCAGAACTACACTTTTCAGATTATTCCACATGTATCTATATAATCAGAGTTATACAGCAGTAACTGCATGCTTTTCATGATCAGTAAACATCAATTGGTTATGTAATTTATTAAGATACCCGAGGCTAGCCTATCCATTTGGCATATAGCTAGCTAGCTAAGCTAAGTGAACACAAGCTAAACTAGCCCAGTGCCAGTCTCCTGGGGCTAAGATACTCCGGGGCTAAGAACAATGCAGTGTGAAAAGGCCTTAGGTCTACTTACCACTGCACGGCAAATGCACCCTTCTGCTGCTTGAAAGGCGGAGCCCACAAAGGACGAGAAATTAACCTAAACCACTCATGCTTGTATAGTTCACTTTAATTTTATATCACTCCAATATCCAATTAATGGTGGACAATATTGAGAGGCTACCATCACGTATCTGAAATTACATGATCAATTTATGTTTACTGATCATGAAAAGTGTTAGGATTTATGTTTATGCACTATAGCCCGCTACCATATTGTTTGAAGATGAATATTGTTTTGTTACACACACACACAAACAATACAGATGTGTGTGTGTGTATGTGTGTAAAGACTGAGCAACATAGAGTGACAGGCTATAAAGCTGTGGTCAATCTGGAGAGGGGAGGGGTGCATATCTCCAGGCCAACCAGGGAGGGTAGGACACTGGACAATACCAAATAAGGAACTGTTTGAGTGTAGAATCTGGGGGGAGACACAAGACGGATCTAATCTACCCAACGACCAGATGCGGACATCTGAGAGACTGGGACCAGTCTGAGTGCCGGCGAAAGGCTGAGCAAAGTTTAAACCACGCTCAGCCTCTACTGTGATAGGCCAACAGACGGGTTGGAACTACGTCATCACGGTATAAGAACAGCTGTTTACGTACTTCCTGCCAGTTCTCTGTTTTACCCTGCGCGGTGATACAGCGAACCCATATATACGAAAATTGCATTTGCCATTCATTGCTTGCGTTAATTTAACATAATTAAAGAAAGTTATCAGACCTTGCTTTTTATTTATCCTGATACCGGATTCGAATAACGCAGCACTCACAAAAACATGCAGTTACTTGCTTTATATCTCTGATGATAGAGCTAAATGTGCACAATTACTTTGCATGGAATAATCAGAAATGTCTGGTTGTGACTATGCTCTTCAAGAGGAGATGATATTAGAACCAAATAGTTAACATTTATTTAACAGTCCCTTGAAAATGCCACTCAGTTGTCAATGGTTTTAGGGGAGCTGGAGAGTCTCCTTGCCCCCCAGGAGGCAAATGGAACGTTCTGCACCATATTGTGACATTTTATTGATTACGATCACTTCATGTGTTGCAACTCGGTCGCATCGTTGCCGTTGTTATCATCGTTCTACAGATGTCGCAGCATATGCTGTCTGACTGATGGTTAATGCCAAGTCTTTTAGAACGGGGGATGATGCTACGACGGGCATAGTTAGCTGGTTGTCTTTGTACGAAGGGAGTGAGACGATCAAGTGACAGCGTCGCGAGCGAAGCACAATCGACTGTCGTTTTCTTGCCTGACAGACTAACTACAGAGTTCGCCAATGTTAGCTTATTAGCTAGTGACGAATATGGCACAGTTTCCAAATGAATARCATCCGTAGAAACCAGACCAAACAAGGAACTTGTTAGCTGGCTATGTAAACAAATATCACTGCAACTCAATATCTTATGAGTTCCACTGCGCGGGCATGTACCCTAAGACGACAGCTAAACTGTCAAATGATAGGAAAAGAGCAACGTATAGCCTATGAATATCTGTACCTCCCAAACATGACAAACCATAACCTTATCCCAACAGATCAACACGAATTGCTCTAATCTCCATTTTGGTGGCTAGTTAGCTGGTTGACTGTATGGCTAGCTAGAGAAAGTGACAGCTGAGGTTGATGCTTCAAGAGCGCAGGCCACATTTACCGGCACACAACTTTTCTTGCCTGACAGACTAGGTAGCAATAGCAAGCAGCTTGGGCCGTTTCCATATGAATTACATTTGTAGAAACAAGACAAAACAGCCATCTAGTTAGCTCAGTATACACAGCTAAATAAATGCTGGAGCTATTTCGATGAGACAGAAAGCAATCATTCAAGCATTTTGGGTAATGATTATTTATTTTTTAATCACACAAAAAAATKGAATGACCGCATACCCTGTTTCCGGTGTCTGGTTGATGACAACAGCCATGCGAATACTACAACAAGTTGTTAGCAAGTTAATTTTGTGTTATTGACAGAGACGTTATTGTTAGAAAAACAAGACCGTTCGCGGCAGCTATATTAATTTAAAGAAAGGCCATCGAAGGCCTCTATGGGTTCTAAAGAATTCCAGTAGATTCTTTCCTCATCCTTCAGATAATTTCATGCAGGTCAATCCACATTCCTTCAAAAGAATGCACAGATTGCACAAGATATAAGGTTGCATGGCAATTGTATTATCCAATCAAGCCACACCTGACGTGTTCGATTGTCCATTTCACCAGCAATAAATAAAATATAATTCCTAGGAGAAAGAAAATACGAGATTGAATAAATATGGTAAAAGCTGACTTTATAGCAAGAGTGAGAGTAATGGTGACAACACATGAACAGCTTATGTGTATTGGTGTGAAGGGAAACGGATGTCTGCAATGGTAAACTTGGTGATAGTTGGTTTTAATATGGCTGTTAAACCAACAACATCTGTGAGTATGCATGTGTCTTAGGCTCCGTTTTAAAGGGAGAAATGAGAGGCTGAAACTGTGTGTGGAGTTATCATCGCCTGCATGGCTGTCCAGTGCGGCCTTCTGTGGTAGTCAATATCACTGTTGTTTACAGGCTCTGTTTTAACTGGGGAGGTCAGGAGACAGATGAGGGACAGAGTTCAGAATATCTGCARAACATCTGTGTGTTACATGAAAAACAGTGACAAAAGTGCAAATTATATATTGAAGTAGCAAAAGACAACCTACTCACCTTTAACTAGTAGACTACTGGACTAATTGAGCTCCAAATGAGACGAAGAATTAAAAACAGATGAATTRGTAAATGTATTGTTTTCTCATGCACTTACCAACTCTAATGTGGTCTGGTGGCCTTCTGCTAAACTGTTAGAAATACAAGGTAAAGAATTACAGTGAAATACTAAGTGTGTGTGTTTTCTGTGCTCTGCATTTTCTGACTGTTTCTAGTCTAAGCTGTAAGGGAAAACAAGGTWACTCACATGGTGGTGGTGGTGAAACTGTCCAAGCAAGCTAAAAGTAAAACAGAGAAAGTCAAATCAAAATAAAATGTCATTAGTCACTGTCACGCGGTGGACTTCACAAAATAGATGGCATCATGAGGAACGAAAATTATGTGGATTTGTTGAAGCAACATCTCAAGACGACAGTCAGGAAGTTAAATGGGTCTTGGGACAATAACCCCAAGCATACTTCCAAAGTTGTGGCAAAATGGCTTAAGGACAACAAAGTCAAGGTATTGGAGTGGCCATCACAAAGCCTGACGCCAATCCTATAGAATATTGTTGGCAGAACTGAAAAAGCGTGTGCGAGCAAGGAGGCTTACAAACCTGACTCAGTACACCAGCTCTGTCAGGAGGAATGGGCCAAAATTCACCCAACTTATTGTGGAAGGCTACCCGAAACGTTTGACCCAAGTTAATCAATTTAAAGGCAATGCTACCAAATACTAATTGAGTGTATGTAAACTTCTGACCCACTGGGAATGTGATGAAAGAAATAAAAGTGAATAAATTATTATCTCCTATTATTCTGACATTTCACATTCTTAAAATCCTTCTGACCCCCCCCCCTTAAAAGATTTAGATGCACTATTGAAAGTGGCTGTTCCACTGATGTCATAAGGGAATGCACCAATTTGTAAGTCGCTCTGGATAAGAGCGTCTGCTAAATGACTTAAATGTAAATGTAAATGTTAAAATAAAGTTGTGATTCTAACTGACCTAAGACAGGGATTTTTACTAGGATTAAATGTCAGGAATTGTGAAAACTGAGTTAAAATGCACATTGACTCGTTGCCGGTACCCCTTGTATATAGCCTTCCCTATTATTTTATTGTGTTACATTTTCTTACTTTTATTTATTTAGTAAATATTTTCTTAACTTTTATTTTCTTAAAAGTGCATTGTTGGGGTCTTGTAAGTAAGCATTTCACGATAAGATTGATTCGGCGCATGTGACTGTAACGCTCGTCGGAAGAAGACCAAGGTGCAGCGTGGTACGTGTTCATGCTTCTTTATTAAAAACCGAACACCACAACAACAAAAGAACAATGAACGTAACGTCTTGAAGGCTCACCAGAGCTAACAAACAAAATCCCACAACCTAAAGTTGCAAAACAGGCTGCCTAAGTATGATTCCCAATTAGAGACAACGATAGACAGCTGTCCCTGATTGAGAACCATACCCGGCCAAAACATAGAATCACAAATCATAGAAATAAAGAACATAGAATGCCCACCCCAAATCACACCCTGACAAAACCAAATAGAGACATAAAAGGCTCTCTAAGGTCAGGCGTGACAGTGACTATGACATTTTATTTGATTTGACTTTCTCTGTTTTTACTTTTAGCTTGCTTGACAGTTCACCACCACCACCATGTGAGTACCTTGTTTTCCCTTACAGCTTAGACTAGAAACAGTCAGAAAATGCAGAGCACAGAAACACACACACTTAGTATTCACTGTAATTCTTTACCTTGTATTTTCTAACAGTTTAGCAGAAGCCACCGACCACATTAGAGTTTGGTAAGTTGCATGGAAGAACAACATACATTTAACTAATTCATCTGTTTTTAATTCTTCGTCTCATTTGGAGCTCAATTAGTCCATAGTCTACTATTAAAGGTGAGTAGGTTGTCTTTTGCTACTAATAATATAATTTGCACTTTGTCACGTTTTTCATGTAAACACAGATGTTTTGAGATATTCTGAACTCTGTCCCTCATCGTCTCCTGACCTCCCCAGTTAAAACAGAGCCTGTAAAACAACAGTGATATTGACTACCACAGAAGGCCGCACTGGACAGCCATGAGGCGATGAAACTCCACACACAGTTTCAGCCTCTTTTCTCCCTTTAAAACGGAGCCTAAGGACACATGCATACTCACAGATGTTGTGGTTTAACAGCATATTAAAAACATATCACAAGTTTAACCATTGCAGACATCCGTTTCCCTTCACACAATACACATAAGCTGTTCATTTTGTTTTTTGTTTTTTTTTTTGTCACCATTACTCTCACTCTTGCTATAAAGTCAGCTTTACCATATTTATTCATTCGTATTTTCTTTCTCCTAGGAATTATATTTTATTTATTGCTGTGAAATGGAACAATCGAACACGTCAGGTGTGGCTTGATTGGATAATACAATTGCCAATGCAACCTTATATCTTGTGCAATCTGTGCATTCTTTGAAGGAATGTGGATTGACCTGCATGAAAATTATTGAAGGATGAGGAAAGAATCTACTGGAATTCTTTAGAACACCATAGAGGCCTTCGATGGCCTTTCTTTAAATTTAATAAGCTGCCGCGGAACGGTCTTGTTTTCTTTCTAAACAATAACGCTCTGTCAATAACACAAAATAACTTCTAACAATTGTTAGTATTCGCATGGGCTGTTGTCATCAACCAGACACCGGAAAGGGTATGCGGTCATTCCATTTTTTTGTGTGATTAAAAAATAAATAATCATTACCCAAAATGCTTGAATGATTGCTTTCTGTCTCATCGAAATAGCTCCAGCATTTATTTAGCTGTGTATACTGAGCTAACTAGATGGCTGTTTTTGTCTTGTTTTCTACAAATGTAATTCATAATGGAAACGGCCCAAGCTGCTTGCTATTGCCTACCTAGTCTGTCAGGCAAGAAAAGTTGTGTGCCGGTAATGTGGCCTGCGCTTGAAGCATCAACCTCAGCTGTCACTTTCTCTAGCTAGCCATACAGTCACCAGCTACTAGCCACCAAAATGGAGATTAGAGCAATCGTGTTGATCTGTTGGGATAAGGTTATGGTTTGTCATGTTTGGGAGGTACAGATATTCATAGGCTATACGTTGCTCTTTTCTTCATTTGACAGTTTAGCTGTCGTCTTAGGGTACATGCCCGCGCAGTGGAACTCATAAGATATTGAGTTGCAGTGAATTTGTTACATAGCCAGCTAACAAGTTCCTTGTTTGGTCTGGTTTCTACGGAGCTATTCATTTGGAAATGTGCCATATTCGTCACTAGCTAATAAGCTAACTTGGCGAACTCTGTAGTTAGTCTGTCAGGCAAGAAAACGACAGTCGATTGTGCTTCGCTCGCGACGCTGTCACTTGATCGTCTCAACCCCTCGTACAAAGACAACCAGCTAACTATGCCCGTCGTAGCATCATCCCCGTTCTAAAAGACTTGCATTAACCATCAGTCAGACAGCATACTGCGACATCTGTAGAACGATGATAACAACGGCAACGGATGCGACGAGTTGCAACACTGAAGTGATCGTAATCAATAAAATGTCACATATGGTGCAGAATTCCATTTGCCTCCTGGGGGGCAAGGAGACTCTCCAGCTCCCTAAAACCATTGACACTGAGTGGCATTTTCAGGGACTGTTAAATAAATGTTAACTATTTGGTTCTAATTCATCTCCTCTTGAAAGCATAGTCACAACCAGACATTTCTGATTATTCCATGCAAAGTAATTGTGCACATTTAGCTCTATCATCAGAGAATAATAAAGCAAGTAACTGCATGTTTTTGTGAGTGCTGCGTTATTCGAATCCGGTATCAGGATAAATTAAAAAGCAAGGTCTGATAATTTCTTTAATTATGTTAAATTAACGCAAGCAAATGAATGGCAAATGCAATTTTCGTATAATATGGGTTTCGCATGTATCACCGCGCAGGGTAACAGAGAACTGGCAGGAAGTACGTAAACAGCTGTTCTTATACCGTGATGACGTAGTTCCAACCCGTCTGTTGGCCTATCACAGTAGAGGCTGAGCGTGGTTTAAATTTGCTCAGCCTTTGCGGCACTCAGACTGGTCCCAGTCTCTCAGATGTCCGCATCTGGTCGTTGGGTAGATTTAGATCCGTCTTGTGTCTCCCCAGATTCTACACTCAAATCCTTATTTGGTATTGTCCAGTGTCCTACCCTCCCTGGTTGGCTGGAGATATGCACCCCTCCCCTCTCCAGATTGACCACAGCTTTTATAGCCTGTCACTCTATGTTGCTCAGTCTTTACACACATACCACACACACATCTGTATTTTGTGTGTGTGGTGTAACAAAACAATATTCATCTTCAAAACAATATGGTAGCGGGCTATAGTGCATAAACATAAATCCTAACACTTTTCATGATCAGTAAACATAAATTGATCATGTAATTTCAGATACGTCAGATGGTAGCTCTAATATTGTCCACCATTAATGGATATTGGAGTGATATAAAATTAAAGTGAACTATACAAGCATGAGTGGTTTAGGTTAATTCTTCGTCCTTTGTGGGCTCCGCCTTTCAAGCAGCAGAAGGGTGCATTTGCCGTGCAGTGGTAAGTAGACCTAAGGCCTTTTCACACTGCATTGTTCTTAGCCCCAGTATCTTAGCCCCAGGAGACTGGCACTGGCTAGTTTAGCTTGTTTCACTTAGCTTAGCTAGCTAGCTATATAGCCAAATGGATAGGCTAGCCTCGGGTATCTTAATAAATTTACATAACCAATTGATGTTTACTGATCATGAAAAGCATGCAGTTACTGCTGTATAACTCTGATATATAGATAATGTGGAATAATCTGAAAAGTGTAGTTTGAGTGAATTTAGAGGTGACGATATTAAAATCCAATAGTATATTATAACATTTATTTAACAATCCCTTGAAAACGTCACTTAGTTGTCAATGGTTTTAGCAGTTGGCGTCTCCTTGCCCACCAGCAGCCCAATGAATGCTCTGCACCGTATTGTGACGTTTTATGATAACAGCCCATTAAATGTTCTATCCTTCGTTTTGTTCTCACTTTCATGGGATTTCCTCAGTATTCTAAAAGTCCCATTGTGACATCACTGAACTTACAACATTCCCATTCACTGTAATGCAACAATGCACCTTTTGAAGCAAATCCAGCTACTTTGCCAACAATGTAGCACACAAATATGTGAACACAACTACCAACCACACAAATTCTGACCACAACCACACAACTACTGACCCACAAGCACACAACTACTGGTGACAACAACACAACTCCTGAACCACAAGTACTGACCAAAACATACAACTACTGATCATAACTACTGATCCCAAACCACACAACTGACACAACCACACAACTACTGGCCACAACTACATACACATAACTACTGAACACAACTTCTGACCGCAAGTACTGACCATAACCACTGATCACAATATTGATCACAACCACAAAACAACTGATCACAACCACACAACTACTTGACCACAACTACTGACCACAACCCAAACTACTAACCACAACCACACAACTAATGGCCACAACCACAAAATACTGACCACTACTGACTACAAATATGACCCACTTACTACTGAACCACACAGTACATTCAAATCTAGGTAGTGTTTCAGTAGCTAAATAGATGGTAACTTTAAGTAATAGTTGTGGGACA